>NW_025777695.1:0-90671 GCF_021130785.1 Homalodisca vitripennis | reverse complement strand
CCTTGGAACCGACTCACTCCAGTATCGAGCGTCGGAGTCGTTAACAATGACATGCCCCTGTAGTGGTAGCTCGGCCAAAGGTCTTCACTCTTTGTTCTCTTTGCTACTTACGACTCTCGTATTAGGGACTCCGCCGCGATAAGGAGGGTGCAAATAAAGCTATCTTATTTTCTCTGTACCAAAGGGGTGCGGTGGGTATTGAATCTTTCCCTTTGTATATCGCGTAGCTTCTTACAGTGTCGTCTTAAAACTTCGTTAAGTGATTGAGCGAAATCCCCTAAAAACTGCCCGTTTTCTCGTTGTCTGTAGTAGTAGTGTTGTTGAGTTACGATGTTCTTTTTGATTGTGTTTTTTTAGTAGTGCCGTTTTGACCACTTGTCTCGTGTGCGATTAATATTTATGGATTACGATCCAAAAATGCGTCCTTCCACCAATGCCAGTGACTTATTAGTTATAAGGGGGAGGTTTGTAAGTGGGGCCCGTTCTTTCATTATCTCCGCTACAGCACCCTGGAGGCCCTGAACAAGCTGGGAAGCGCCCCCTGAATGGAAGTCAGGCATGAAGCTACTAAATCGATAGTAGTTGGATCTATTCCATAAACCCTCTCCTTCTCTCTAAAACAATCCAATATGATCAATCTTTATTTTTAAGTTTGAAAAAGATATTAATTCAATGACATTCATTTACACAATTAATAATTAGTTTATTAAGTCTTTGAGATGTATGTGAAATTTATATTTATTTAAAATTTTTGAACCTCAACTTGAACCTTGGAGTTTATTTTAAGACAGTTCAATTTAAAGTTGGTTTGACTGTGACAAGGGGGAAAGTAACACAAGCTGAAGCGTCCTAAGCGCGGTATGGTGTGGAAAATGGCTTCAACTTATGTTTTAATAATCACTTAAGTTGTAAGTGTTGTAATTATTGCTCGATGTGGTGCAAAAGAGTTTAAGTACCAGAGATGACCAGCCAGTAAGGCGTTGCCTCAGTCTCAGGATTAGTTTTCGAAGGACAATAGGGCGTCTTATCGTCTTGTAAATCATTCGATGTGGGATTGTCCAGATCGTGGAGTTATTGGTGACCTTAGACCTAAAATCAGGAAATATTAGGTTGATGTTACTCCAAGAGAGCTATTTGAATTTTGGAAGGTTTTAGTTGTTTATATTCAAATCAGAATTGGACTATCTGGAGTGTTGAAAAAATGTCACCAACTAAATTATTTTTTAATTTTTTTTTGTACACTACTGGAATTTTATACTGATTTCTAATATTTTTTTCAGAAAAGAAAAATGTTCAAGGATTTGGTTAAATTACTTTCAAAAACTTTTATTCGCCAAAATTTTATAAAATTACTTTTTCTTTCTATGGTTTTTTACAAAATTTATTTATAAATGGGATAAAGATGTTACATACAAGGATAGTAGTAGTCAATAAGGCTTCATTAACGCTAAGTGAATTCATGATTGGGTCATCTACAGAACTCCATTGTGTATTTAAAAATACAGTTTGTGCCTACTAATTTAATCTCCAGATTTAGTATTCAAGATATCTTGCCGCATGATACATTCACATTTTTGTTCATTAGTTTACGTTCCACAGCAATGGGTAGATAATACCGTTACGCTAAAGTGGGAGGGTACTACAAACATAAGAGTACGCTTAAATCAGAATCTTGTCCTTGACCTTTTTTCGTTGTATTTCAGTCGATTATTTCCATTTTTTACGATTGATTATTTGATAAAATTTGTTATATGTTTAAATTTTTATATCGGCATTTGATTCTACTCTAGTTGTTTACAAAATTTTTTTATTCTTGCAATTTTGCCATTTGGGGGTTACACCTACAAGTCCAATATTTAAATAAATTTCGTTTAACGCTCAGCACCACCAAATTCCATCGAGTGACCAGTAACCATCACAAAACTCAGTGTTCACTCAAAAATTTCAAGTCATGCGGAAAACACAGATAAACCCCTTTATTCTTAGCACTCACGAGTGATATACTTCTGGTAAAACTTTGAGCCAACCCCCCATTCAATTTTTTTAATACTAGATAACTTATTTCCACAAAAAGAGACACTTCCGTGAGGTTTACTAGTTACATACCGACCATATATCGATCATAGTGTACACCGTGTTACAGTAATGTTTGTAACCGTTTTTTCCCGCGGTTCCAGTTGGGTTATGGAGGTAATAAAACCAGTAATAATGTGGAGGTAAAATATAATCTTTGTTCCCGCACGAGAAAATGTAAATAAGATGCCAAAATTAAAATAAGTTCTTGGGGAGATTCGTGTAGAAATGCGCATATTGCGTAATACAGAAAACATTTTGCATTTTCCTGTTTTACGTCATCATTTACGTACAATTTATGTAATTTTCACGTAATACAATATTATACAAGTAGGAAAAGGTACGCAGCACTACCGTCGCACGACAGGGTTTTCTCGGAGGGTTGGATAGTATAATTTTTTAAAAATATATAGCGCATACCATTTTTCTCGAGAGATTCTATGGATGACTGAGGGGCGGTAATAAAGAAATGTTAAAATTGCTCTCCGACAGGAAGAAAAATAACTGGTATCAGCCTTACAAGTCCTTTCTTCAATTACCGTCAAGCAAAAAACTATATGCACCATTACAGAACTCCTTTAGCTATTAACTATACGTCTATGTAGAAATAATGGTTCCCACAAAAGTTTAAGTCTAAAGGGGATGAAATCTATTTCCCCGAGTATACTCGCCAAAATAAATCATTTTCCATACATGTTCATTACCAACTAAGATTTTATAGGGTTACGTATTTTACAACGCAAGAAGAGAATTATATTTTCTGTCAGTCTTGTTCTGTCCGCACGACATCTCGAAAACGAACTTGAAACTTCTACAGCATCAAAAATCTATATATATCCCTATACTGTATTATAATGAGCGTCCATCGTCGCTCACGGATTTGGCTGAGCGTTAGCGAATATAAAACATTAGGACTTGTAGGTAACGATGATGGCAAGGTGAAAAATACAGAAATAAACTCTAAGGTAATACAAAATGAAACTATATTTAAACACGTTGGATAATGTTTCCCCTTTCATAGAGTAAAAAAGCAAACATCATGCAGTGGTAAGTCCAATTTAAAAACTGCGAAAATATTGGACTTTCGAACGCATTTTTTGCTTGCATTTAGCTACCTCTCCACCCAGCTCACATGAGGAAATTTTTAATATTTAACAACTGCCTATGAAAACCACAATTTAATTTGATAAATATTTTGTGTGTTATGTGGAAAGATATTCTCGACAAAAATTTAATCTTTACACTTTCATTACTTTTCCCACTTCAAACCTTCATTTTTATTTAGACTATGGTGGGGATATTTGATGAGGGTTTTTTTGAAATCTATTACTAAGTAGTGTTGACGCCATTTGTTTTCGCTTGAGGGAAGTAAATATTTATTTTCCATATATTTTTATTTCTATTTCCGTCCGTAGGGACACATTTTTTGAGAATTGGAAATAAAGCTTTTATATTTGAATTTTTCCGCTCAGCGAAGCCCTGTTCTGCAACACATATTGGGTTATAGTCCAATCTTGTATAAATAATACTATGTTAGTACATTTCTATGCAAGTCAAGGAAAAATTCCAGTTCTCTACTAATAAGAGAGAAAAAAAGAATTGCCATATTGTTTGCAGTTCCACGCGTCTCACGCCACCCACTCTGTTTGTAATGCCTTATGAAATAAAATTGTATCTGCGACAAACAAAAAAAAACCCCCCCCCAAATTTACTTGTCACCATTGTTGACGTTCGGAGGCGAAAATTACTTTAACTATAAACTGTATTAACTATAATATTATGGAAGTTATTGTTAGTTTGTGGCCTATACAATAGCAATTTAAGAATTGTAAATCATATTAATTTTGCACTGTAATTTTTTGCTGCCAATGTCATTAATTATCACGAGTAAATTTATCTGATGTTATAAAATTTCTACGAACAATATTTATGGAATCTTTAATAATAAACTTAATTAAGACACTTAGTTGGTAAATAATTTTTTTAATATACAAAAAAATCTTATTTGTTTATAGTATATATTAATTAAACAATTCAAAATGTTTAACTACACTATTTGAAACTACCTTTAGTATGGCGCTTGAAAAGATGATAAAACTCTTACATACAAAGAAAATCTAATCATTCATAGCCTTTGGATCTCTGCTCTGAAATTTTATCCCACTTGTATACTGTGATATTCAATAATATTATGGAGTTCATTAATAAAGCTGTCAGATAATGAATTGGAGAGTAATCACTGTGGTACAGATTTTTCGGGAACATAATACAGGCTATGATGATAATACGGCAATATGTCAAAGTTTCAGCTAAGAGGAAGGTAACCCGCGGTAAAGAAACCTCTTCAGGGTACCTTTCAATTGGCCAAAGTTGCTTCGTGCGATGATCGGTGACACAAGTTTAAAAACTCGGAATAACATTTCCAGTGGTAAATTTCTGTGGATTGGATTTTTCCAAAAATAGGGGGTTTTCTTTATACCTTAAACTAAACAGAAACTATCTATATTTACTAAAACTTTGTAAAATTTTTTTTCAGATTTGTCAAATAGAATGGACGTAATTTAATGGTTTAATTCTCGTAAAAAGTATATATAAAAATTATGTATGGGTTTTCACCCCACAACTCCTTACCGTATACAGGGCGTCCTGATATAATCAATAACTATCTTATATTACAAAAAAAATTCTTTTGTGCTGGTGGAAATGTTGACAGGCATATAAAGAAAGCTTAATTCTCATATAGTTTCTTTCCCTTCATAAATAATTAAGATATATTTCAACATGTATTCCAGTGTTGGGCAACAAATTTCCTCCAAACAGGTGTCAGACAATCAGCCGCTGAGATGGCAGCATGTATCGCTGGATTGGTGTTTGATAGGGGTCATATTACCCAGTTTTTTTCTTCATCTGTATACAATTACGCAAGAAGGAATGTACAAACCAGGGGGAAAACATTTGCCGGATTCTCAAGAAACTAGAGTGCGGGAAAGTGTTGTTTAAACATTCATAGCTCACATGCATGCAAACATCAGTGGTTAGCGACTGGCGGAGAAATTTGTTCGCACCAACACTGGAACTGATAAATTCTCACGTAGAACTGTAGCTTGATTAATTTATATGGGAGAATCGTTAATAAGTTAAAGTTAAGCTTCCGTCAAAAATGGGTTTTATGATAGTAACCATGTCCAATGTTTTAGCTTTTATGAGACACTCCACTGAATCTCTGTCACTATCGAGGAGTGTGTTGACACCGATTTTTTGTCTGGCCGAATGGATGTACAAATTTGGTACTGTATGGTTATCTGTCTGTCCGCAGAACTTTTCAATCTTGAAAATGAAGTATAAGCTTCCAATATTTCGCATGCATTTTGTGTTATACTATAAATGTGGGGTTGTGGTAATGATACCTGTTCCAATAAGAAGCCAAAACTGTTGAAACTTCGTACAAAATTATATGTTTATGAAAAATTCGGCTAGATTTATTTTAACAGCTCCGGTACGCCATTTTCTTCCAGCACAGCGGCCCCGTTTAAATCTTAAGAAAAGTCACACCTCCATTATTTATACTACAGTAAAAGATTTTTCTCGAATGCTTATAACTTTCTGTGTTAAATAATGTTTTTCAAATTGAAACGTTGTTGAGAAATCTATTGTAAATCCTGTAAGAAAATAAACATTATAATATTTCAGCTATCACTAAATCCGCCTACTTCTTCCGAGTTGAGCCGGGAGACACTCTATTTTCAAAATTAAATCATTTATTCTAATAAGTGTTACAAAATTCACTTATTGTTAAAATGAAAGTTTTAATGTTTGCGTAGGTTTGCTCAGTATTAATTTATTTGTCCCACCATAAGTGAAATTCCCCTTCAAATTTTGAGATAATCTCCCTTCACATATCAACTTATATTATCCATTAGTGTTCTGCGCGGTAGCCTACAGCTAAGAATAAAGTGAAATAATATTCCATAACTCGTGAGAGGTCCTTTTCTACCCACATACGTAGCAGGTCCCTTATATAGCTGCTATCTAACATGTGTTGTATGTTAGCTATGTTTTTCGTGCTTCAATATTTTTTTACCCTTATTACTTGTACTGTGTCTGTTATTGGATAAGTTTATATTTATTTTTAGTGCACATAAATAATTACATAATTTTACTAATTATTTTAAATTTTTTTTTAAATATTTATATATTTGTCATTAAATGGACTCACTTTAGTTCTATTAAAGTACAATAGACAATTGCGTATAAATTGCGTATCAAATTATTTGAACAAATACAAAAAAAAATTATTTATTATTTTTCACCTATTGCACAATTATGGCACTCGTGCATGGCAATATTTCCTCTCCATCTATACCTTGAACAAGCTCATTACTTTAACCGCGTAAATCCGTATTTTCTGACAGAGTAGTTGGGTAGTGTGATTAAAACAAATAATTTAAAAACAACAAAATAAAATTAAACTTAAACTAAATAAAATGAAATAGTTATATTATAACGTCTGTTACAAAGACACACTAAAAATAACGATATCGAAATAAACATTGTTTTGGCACTAACAGGCTTGCAGTAATACAAAACACTAAAGGAATCAGTCACTCAATGCGTAGAATGCCGTCTAACAAAACTGCACTAAACGCGGGTCGGTCCCTTGTCGAGATTGCTACTAACAACAAGCACGCAAGATGGTATTCCCATAACGGACTGATGACACTGGAATGTAGATGAAACATACCGTGTTTAACGGAAAAGAATGTGTCATTTAAGTCAGTGTAGACAATTTTGAAGTATCGGAAAGGGGTTTATTATTGAATAAATAAAAATTGAATAAATTTCACTTAGACCATAACTATTGTTTATTAGGTGTCATCTAACAAGGTAACCTCTCTCACGGGTTAAGAATTCGAAAAAAACATACATAATCCATTTGTTATATTATAATAAGTTACCCACTTGCTTGTTTATTACCATTAAATTTTTTTTAAATTGATTGCATTGCAAACGATTCAACCATCACATGATTAAAAATCTCTACAAAGCAAGTAGACGAAAAAGATAGAAAATAAACGATTTGTAACAGGTTTGAAGAGTTCTGTCACCCGCAGCGTTAACCTCTTTGAGCGCTATTTTCAAGCGACACGGGACGGGAGGAGTAGCGAGGAATTTCCGTCCTCTTCCAATAATATTTATTTTTTCCATTTACAGTGATAGTGATCTGAATTCACCCTTAAGCTAACAGACCAGTTAGCAATCATTCTGGGTAACTTGACGATTTGCAAAGTTAGATTCCGTACCAAATGGAACGTAAACTCTAAAATAAAAACAGCCTTGTTTGACATCTATAATAATTGGAACACTACTCTCTATGTCACTTTTTGATTTAATGTTTACACGTGTTGTTTTTTCCCTCTGTTTAGGTGCAGATTGTAATGATTTCTTTGAAATGGAAGTGATTATTTATAAATGTAATGCCTTTGTAATGTAGTTTAATATGAGTTTTTCAACAACACAAAGCTTTCTACAAAAACCAATAAATAGTATAATGAAAATTATAGCACAAATAAACCGCTGAAACCGCAAAAGAGTATTTTACAATAAATATATTTAATATCTCAACTGAAAAGTGATACTTGAACAGCTAATTTTTCTTTGTATTATGAAGTGACTTTAAAGGTGTTGTCCATCAGAGTAAAAATAATAAATTAATGCTTCGTTTGGTTGCAGTTTTCACTGGCTGAAGAGAGTATAATTAGTTAAATACTTTTATACAAGGAAAAAGTAAACCAAAATTTATTTGAGATCTGTAAGTAAAGAAGGAAATTGTACAATGTATCTGTAGAGAGTCTATACTTACATTTACCTGTTCCTGGGACATCAATAATTCAATATTATGCTGCTTACTAATGGACTTACAATTCTGTTTCATTGTAATCTATAAACCTGAAAGGTTTGGGTAGAAGCCCTTTCAATATTTATCTTAAAATACTCGTGATGATACTGTTCCATTATCTTCCAGAAATTTGAACTACGACGTGTAGAGAGAAATGTTTTTCTTATTATTACGGGCTGTATAAATGAGTTTTTATTTATATAGTTATGTTTGTGTTACCACAGTTACAGCACACACAATTTTGTTAAAACGTTAGTTTTTATAACAAACATTTGATAAAGCGATGATAATAAACTCACTAAAACTCAATAAAAGTTAGTGCAAATGTCTTTCGTTCTCAGAATTAAAAGTCACTCGTAGCAATCTTTTACATCTTGTATTATTCGAGGATAAGCAAAAAATAATATTAAACATTTCTTTATAATAACAAAGTACGTTGTGCTACATATTTGAAATAATACATATTTTACAATTACTATATTCAAGAAGGGACATCAAATAGGACTTTATTTTCTACTAGATACTCTAAACTGAAACATCTGAAAAAACCAATGATAACAGGATCAAAATTTACATGAAATCAGGATCGAATACACACGTTATGAATAAAGTATGGAATAGACTGCAAGGTTTTAATAGTAAAATATAATTATGCAAGCTGATAAAGGAGTGTTGACGAATCCTATCTCTATCTTGAGGGACTGGGAAAATTTTATTTCATACATTTCATCGTCGATCTATATTTCTATCTGTAGGCACGATATCTCGCAAAAGAACTAACCTGCAGACTTAAAAACTGGCACGTAGAAAATTTTCTATATGGGAAACATGCCTGAGTCCTATTATAATGCATTTCAGTCAGTATCATTTTGCTGAGCTTTCCTGAAGACAGGAAAACAGCTATGTGAAAATGTTTTCTAACCATCAACCAAATAGACCTACTGTTATACAACCATTAAGGAACACGTTGTTACTTATCGAAAAATGATGTTTGAAGTAACATTCCAAGTTTATAGGTTAGTTCTCGAAGATATTCGTATGGACAGAAAAAGCAACCGAAAATTAAATTTTTTAGCCCGTCGAGTAATAGGCTTCGCAAACGGCTCAGCTAATAATAAACGCAGTTGTCTTTTCATAATATTACTGTTTTAAAAATTGTCTTGTCTTTTCTGAGCACCACTATTCAAATGGAAATGGTTTAAAAAGTATACAAACTCAGCAAGTAATCAAGTACTCATTACCTAAAATATGTCGAATTCAATTATAATTAATTCATTTGGAAACAAAGCTACTGAAAGATTGAGGACACATTAAGGTACTAACTAATCAACTTCAGAACCCGGCCCAAGAAATACTAAAATAAGAATAAGAATAACATTTAATAACACTAATGTGAAGTACATACGAATAACATTGTACAAACTTAAGAAGACGAACAAGAGACGAATTTATCACGTTTCTACGTATCTCGAGTTTATATTTTCCGTGCATTGTGATGTTCAACCATTACTCGTTATTCGAGGATGCAGCGTTACTATTTTTCAAATATTTCACCACTTCTTACTGGAAACGAAAATAATTTTAGTAATCGAAAAATACAATTTTCTTTGACATTATATTATCAGGATTTCGTACATTTGTCATCGTTATGGTTACAAAAAGTAATAAACACAAAGTTTCGAGGATTGGAATCAATGCTCTTCGTCAGGTGTGGGGGGTTTTAGTACATTCAAAAACAGAGAACATAAAAGAAGAAAATAAGGGAAAGAAAAGGTTTATTCAAATAATACCGAACAGCTGCTTGGAGTTTAGGTCCAGGCGTAGTCACTGCAGAAATGCAAGTCCCGAGCACAAGTCACGAGTAGGAGAAACACTACCACACATCACACCGGCACGGATGAAAGTGAGATACTATGTGCTTCTTTATGTTCTCTATTTCTTTTCTTCTTCTTTCTCTTCTCCATTTTTTATCTACTGAAACCTCCAAGGCTTGGCGAAGAGGATAGAATCAAATCCTCGAAACCTTGTTTTTATACCTTTTGTAACCACAAGAATGCAAATTTCCGAAATCCTGCTTATCCTGTAAACCTTCCATCGCCAATAACAAACTTCTAACAGTTTTATTTGTTTAAAACTGTTAGTATTTATCATCATACAGTGTTTATTAGTACTGGTAAAACTAGTGCACGTTTTGCAATGTAATATTATTTTAAGAACATATGTCTTATTGAAAACTATCGTATATTTTTATAAAATAGACGGATTGTTCGATATCATAACAACTACGATGAAAATAATTTCACAAGAGGTAAACGTTTTTTTTTTTAATTTGGATTACTTTAAATAGTCTTAATTGGCAGAGCATACCGAAGACTATTGCTCTAGGGGGCTTGAAAAAATTAATTTTGACTGTTTGTTTGTCCGCAAGATACACCGAGAACGAACTGACCTATAGACGTGTGCACGAAGTTTTATTATTAATAATTTAGCAAATTCGAGTTCTATGATGGTGCCTTTAACTCCATACAGTTAAGATGAGCGTTAGCGAACACCTGTACAAAGGTTTGGTGGGTAACCATGATGGCAATGAAAAACTTTTTAGAAGAAATATATTTAGATTTGCAATAAAATTGATTACATCTATAAAACATAGCAATATGTGACTTAATACTAAGAACGTATTGTTCATACATACCCATGTTTATAGACAAACTATGAATAGTGTAAATTATTTGATTCCACAAAGAATTCAACTGTGGAAATTACAGGTTATTATATTTTATATTATGGAACATGCCATATTATTCGTACAGGTTATTTGAATATTTTAGACTGTAAAAATTTCAATTTTCCTAAAACAGACCGATATCGCAAAACGCTCGAAACATGTAAAATTACGATTTCGTAGTCCTGTCACGTGTGAGGAAAATGGAAAGGTCTCCGTGTGAACTAATGAGATTTAACAAGTTTGCTGACAGTTACGTTTGAAAATTGTGAGCATTAATTTGAGATTGTGACAAGCGTTACTACACATTCTTCCTATACGTTTCATAGGGTAATTTAAATAAATATTTATGTGTTTAAAACAGACTATATTACAATATAATGGCAAGTATCAGTATATATTGTATTAAGTAATTAGGTAATAAACCTTCCAATAATATCTGAAGAGAGCTCGTGAAAGAACAACCATTATATCACAGTACAACTACTATTTTGTTTCAAGAATGGTCTCTGGTGTATGGTGATACCTCTAATATCATAATACATGTTACAATTTCTACATATTTCATTCCCAATGAATTACTCTTTGTTGCAACACATTAAATTATTGATATGATAATTAAGCGACATGAAGCTATCGTTCTATAGCAAGGTAGGTGTACGGTACACCACGTGTCGTGTACCAGGCTGCGCAGAGCTGGAAAGTAGACAGACAGACAGACCACCGTAGAAAATATAAATTGACAAAATAATTACGTACAGTCGAATTCCATGGTTGGGCAATGGACATGGTACCAACATAGAATACATTCTTGATTCTTTAGTAATTATTTTTCATGGAATGTCAAAATCTACGATTGAAATCTTTCTCTAGATATCTCCCAACATTATACATTGTATTTTTCATCCATTAAGTTAAGTTTCATGTTTAAATAATAAAACCTCCGGTTAGCAAGGCAAGAGTGCGCTGAAATGAAACTCTTGTGAAAATTTCACTTCATTTTTACCACATTTTAACTTAGCCTTTTAAACTCTATTTATTTTTGTTTACTCTAAGAATAAAAATGTCATATTTTAAAATTTTATATAGTTTTCCAGTTTGTTTTAAAATTTATTTATTCTACTACTTTCTTCTATTATGTAACAATATTCGCTAACGCTAAGCCAAATTCCATGGAATGCCAAGCTGCGTCATCGAACAGTGTTGTTGCTCATATAGAAATTAAGCTCCATTTACAATGAAAAGTCTTTAGGTTCTTTCATTTTTAAGGCATCGTGGGGACAGGCAGAAAAACTCTCCGTAATAGAATAATAAAATAATTTCCCTTTATTCTCTCATTTGACTTCCTAAACATATTTTAGTAAGGTTTTGATAGGTATAGTTTGTTTGAATCGGTTATTAGGCCATAGATTTAAAGTTAAATCATGACAAATGTTCTATATTTGATTGCTCAATTCACTTAAAGATAATTCCTACTTGGTTTTCGAGTCTGTTTTATAGATCCAGAAAATATTTATATAAAAGCTAAGAGGAAAGGGCGTGATTTCTAAAACTTTAAAAACGTTATACATTATAGATAATGTATACACTTATAGTATTATAGTAAGAACTACACTTGCCTAAAATCTTTGTTCCAGT
This sequence comes from Homalodisca vitripennis, assembly GCF_021130785.1. Lineage (NCBI taxonomy): Eukaryota > Metazoa > Arthropoda > Insecta > Hemiptera > Cicadellidae > Homalodisca > Homalodisca vitripennis. Next base: position 78,339 of record NW_025777695.1, on the reverse strand, counting down.
CTTTTTTTGTGGACATGGCTGTTGAGGTTAACTCTGTCGTCTGTTTGGGTGACATCAACGTTGATCTGATGTCCAATACCTGCAGTGCTGCTGGCTACCTTCGTCGTCTGATTAAGTCTCACAACGTTGTACAGCATATCAGTGAGCCGACTAGAGCGACAAGCACTTCAGAAAACTGATTGATCATCTGATTGCTGACAAAGTTACCAAAGTAGAAAAGTGTGGAGTTATAGGACACATCAAGTATTATTGATCATCGAGGATTGAGAATACCAGACCACAGACTCATATATTGAGATTCGAACAAGAGAAGACTCAGGCCAAGTTGATAAGGTACAGAGATTACTCCAAATTTGATCTGAATGAAACATTTGCAATGGCTGCTGAAGTGGATTGGAGTAGAGCATGTGATCTCAGCGGTGTTGATGATATAGAATATTTCATAGCTTCCAACATTAAAAGCATTTTTGACAAACATGCCCCAATCGTTACTAAAAGAGTAACAAAAAATAAGGCCCCCTGGAGAACCCGAGAAGTTATAGAACTCACAAAAGTGAAAACCAGGTTGAAGAGGCAGTTTCTTAGGAATCAGAATGATGCTAACTGGTCAGAATATAAAAAGAGTCAGAAACACACTGAATAGTGCTATAAGATCGGCAAAGAAAAGATATTTTGAAGATAAACTGGCCAATTTTAGAGACTCCAGTATTTTCTGGAAATGCTTACGGCAGAATGATATAGTGGCGTCAAAAGATCAAAAACTGACTCCAAACATGAATACTAATGATATAAACAAGTACTTCACAGAGATGGGCACGTCTTGCGAACATTGCAGCAGCATGGAGCATTGGAGCAGTTTTGTGATACGAACAGACGGGTAGGACTAACTAACGAGTATAAGTTTAGGATAGTTTTCACAAAAAAGAGGTGGTGTCAGCAATGAATGAAATTACCTCTAAGGCAGTAGGAACAGACGACATCGGTATTGATATGATAAGAGGAGTAAGCCCATATGCTATTAATGCCATTACCCACCTTGTAAATATGTCCTTGGCAAGAGATGAGTTTCCACAGACATGGAAGATGAGTATAGTCAAAACCATTGCCGAAAAACACAGATACCAACAAGTGTTTCTCATCTTAGACCCATATCAATCCTACCAGCCATGTCGAAAATAGTGGAAAAATTGGTTGTGAGACAAATTTCGAATTTTGTTGATGATGAGCAAAATATTCTACCAAAACTCCAGTCTGGGTTCAGGAAACATCACGGGACATGTACTGCCACTGGTTAACTTGTTTAGTGACTTGTTTGAGACTCGGGACGGAGGCCGGTGTAGTTCACTAGTCATGCTTGACTACTCCCAGGCTTTTGACTCAATCAGCCATTCTTTATTGCTTGCAAAGATGAAGTTTCTTGGTTTCGGGTATAATGCACTAAACTGGTTTAGGTCATATCTTGTTGAGAGGCAACAGATGACGAGGATGGGTACAATGACTTCTTCTCCTCTGGTGAAAGCTAGGGGCGTCCCGCAAGGAAGTTGTCTAGGCCCGGTACTCTTCACATTGTACACATCAGATCTGGACAACTGTGTGCGCCACTTCAAATTCCATCTGTATGCCGATGATTGCCAGTTGCATATGCCATTTGGGTTAAATGGGTTAGAGGAGGCTATTGCTAACGTAAATTCAGATTTGGAGAGCATGCGAGTGTGGTCGGGGAGACATGGTCTTTAGCTGAACGTTAAAAAATGCACGGTTCTCTACATAGCATCAGCGGCTCAGGTGCAGTGTATCAAAGAGAGAGCAACGTGCAAATCAGGATTGGCGATGAAAACTTGAGTGTAAGTGACACTGTAAAGACGCTTGGCGTTGTGCTGGACAGTGGGCTGGGGTTTTCTGACCATGTGTCGTATGTTTCTCAGAGAGCACTGGGTAGACTGCGAGGGCATGTATACGCTGAGATCCACCCTTCCAGAGTCCGTTAAGCTGCGTCTTGTCCTGGCTGTCGTGTTGCCAATTTTTTATTACTGTTTTCCTGCATACGGCAATTAGCATCTCAAAGGAGGACGCAGAACGAATTCAAAGAATGCAAAACACTGCAATTCGTTTTGTATACGGGCTCTGTCGAAGAGATCACGTGTCACCCTTTCGAGATGCTGCAGGACTCATGACCATGGATGCCGTGTGTAGGATGCAGACTTGCTGCCTTATAAACAATGTACTGTTCCAGCGGGAGCCACGGTACCTGGCAGAAAGGCTGTGCAGTCGTGCTGAGATCGTTTGCCGCAACACTCGGCAGAGTGACCAACTTCACTTTAATAAAGTGAGGTTGGAGATTGGTCGAAGGGGATTTTCCCATGTTTGGTCCAAAGTTGTACAACGGTCTCCCTTGTGACCTTAAATTGCTTAAAGGTCACCATTTTAAACTTCAGCTAAATAAGCACCTCTTTTCACTGGAGTGAACGTTTTATACTTTTAACTTTGTACTTTTAACTGTTTTAAATAAGTTTAGTGTCTAAATATATTGTATCATGTTGACGTGAGTTATTATGAAAAACAGATGTATCTGATAATCGCTTGAAATAAAAGGCATGTTTATTTATTATTTATTTTATTTATAGATGACTCTCCATACCCGTTTCGGACCTTCCAGGGCTCAAAATTCTGTGTTAAAATCTTCTAGATTTGATTTTCATCAGAGTACACTCAGGTCAACCCACCTGTATTGTACCACAGATTAAAAGTTAAATAAAGGTTCATTTAAAGATAGAAGGTGCAGAGCACTACAGTATGCTGAGTAGTAATAAAAGTTAGGAAAATCCTGTTACGTTCAAATTAAAATTAAAGTCCTATTTAAGAATTATTATAAGCCTTGCTACTTTTAAGAGCGTGAATAGAGCGATTTGACTAAAATATCAATTGTTATATATTTCTGAGTAAGCAGTTTTTTTTTCATATTGCATGACTGCACGTTTATTGTTTTATTTCCGTTATTTGTAGCAAGAGGTTTAAGCGATCTTTAGGTTAACGACATAGTCACAACTCTGCTTAGTCTACGCTGGCTCCAATGCTAAACAAACAGACACTTGTTCATGTTCATTTACAGACATTTATCAGCGCCTTAAATTCAGATAGGTTTTGAAAAAAATGCCCCGTATCCGGGTTGTGGGAAAACTTAAAACAAACTACACTAATAACCAAGTATTCCTTGAGTTAAAAGAGTTAATACAATTTTACATAATTGATATTTTGTATTAGGTATGCCATAAGTACAATCAATTACTTGAACTTTAATTAAGGAGGGAATACATGTTGATGTAATAAGTGTATGTTAAACACAGGTGATTGGCCCTACTGAAGAGTCAATCAGTCTAGACTCAATTAATGCTAATTACTGCAGTAATAGGTTGTGTTGACATAAGTCATTTTCTGCACGCTTAACGAGCATTTTCGTCTTTATTATTTAACCATTATGGAAGATAGGTGTATTAAACAATGGTTCTATGGAGTTTAATTTTAAACGGTTTCGTACCCCTAACAGAAGTTGCTTTCGGGCCTGCACCAAGTAATGTAACAACATTTAGAGCTTCCTATAGACATAAATACGAAATTAATCATTTAAGCCCTTCTCAGGTTACCCGAAAATCGTTATGTTAGATTTATGACGATTTATGAATTAAATGTTTAGTTTTAGGTTGAGTTTTAGTGTTGTATCATTTTTCTTACTGTTACTATTCACATGTGAGTCAGGCTGTGTGCTTTAGCTTTTAGGATATTTAAAAGATATTATTGAATAAATAGTGATTTATTTTTTGATACAGTAATTTTTGAGGCTTAATTTTGTTTAACTAGCCAAAATACTTAACCAAGATCTATTTATAACTAATACATTAAATACTTTGTTTAAAGATTATTTTTGACGATCAAATGATTTTGAAGATTGTATAAAACTTTCGGAGACTAGCCATCGCAATCAGTGACACAATTTCTCGACTTATGCAATGTGATATATTCTTCAGGTGATTTACTAACCTAACAGACAACCTCGTTATGCTACCCACCTGAGGAAGACATCACATTGCAGATCTCGAAATGTAGTGTCACTGATTTATTTTTTGAACAATTGCAATCGTGAAAAAACACGCCTGTTGCTCTTACAGTAAATTAAGAGTTTTGGTAATCTTTGTTTAATTTTACACATTTAACTTACAACTCATACGTGGTTTATCTTTTTGATCAAGCAGCTTTTTATTAATTAACTTAAATGTCTCAGCGTACTAGGCCAATTTGCTAGTAGTTTGTTATATGCGGGTTGGTTAAATTGGTATTGGTTTATTTGTCTTGTAACTTCATCATCCGAATACAACATTGGATTTCATAATGAGTAGTGACTAAGTTGATTACACATATTATGGGAGCTATGTGTCATTCATCATTAAACAGCAATGCGGTGCAGATAAAACATTTAGTAAGTTTTGAAACAGCTGAAATTCATTCAAATAATAATCTTAGAGTTCCCCTATTCTGATATAACTTAAACAAGAATATTACACTTTTACTCTATAGCCAAAATATAGCTTATGTAATATATAAAACACTTATTATAGCAAATCCATATGAACTATACATATAGTGGTTTGTTATGGTATTTCTCCATCAAACGCGATCTAGTAATAAGTACTGATAATAAGACTAAAATAGTAATGTCTTTCTATTTCTTGGAAGAGTAAACAATGGAATGAGTGGAATTACATCTCTAGAATTCATTTTTATTATTTAGTGAGTGTTCAATAAGAAAAGGACTAAACCTTTTACGTGGAGATTAATTTCATCATCTGTTAAAATGTGATACAGTATGAAGTAATGTGAAAACTGTTTCTAATAAGGTAAACGGTAGATAGAAAATATAAAAAAGCTCACGTTATTAAGTCGAGTGTCTCAGATTGTATAAACATAATTTTAAGAGATGCAGTTAGCGTTTATATAAACGCTAATAAAACGTTCCTATAAACGAGATGCAGTTAGAGGAAACGTAAACATTATTAAAAGTTTGAAAGACACGTCCTTAACAGCTGTACGGAAGAAAGATACAACAAAAATCAACACTTATATAACAAGTAGAGTATCAAGTTAGTTCTAAGTGACTTCTATGTGTGAGTTTTATATATCATTACTTGCATGTATCATAATTCAATTATTACACCATAACAATTCTATCATTGCTCTATATTCATCTGATTATTGTTATTTACACTTTTTTGTTATAGGTGTCAAAGACGATGGAGCTGGTTGTAAAAAAATAAAACCCATTTAAAAAATTGAGAAAAAGTTGAAAAAATAATCTTAAAATTAAGTGTTTGCAATGTTTAGTACACAAAGACGTTTGTAATATTATATCGATTTGACTGAATATCGAGGAACCCGACATAATGTGGTGAAATACATTCTGCTCTTTGACAGTTTAAACTCAAAATCAATAGGGTTCATCCTTAGACCAAGAGGAATCTATTTTCTAAGTTTAAAGTCTGTTCGATTGTGTTCTATCAACAGTTAGTTATTGCACAGATGGACAGACAACGACATGAATGAAATAGGTAAGGTCAGATCTTTAGTACTTATTTTTATTTTGTAGATAATCTTATTATTACAAATCGCACCAATTACAAAGAGGAATTATGTTTGTTATGTTTTACGGATACACTCCACTTTCACAGTATTTAAGTTTTATAAGACAATAACCATACTTCCAACATTTTAATGTTTAATTTCTAGTCTTTGTTTTTCTAGCTGTGAAATCATAACCTCAATTGTGTTTTGCCTAGTAGTCTTTAGTGTGTGTTCACTACTTTTACTCAAGAAATAAGTTTGGTAGAATTTTTTTTATATTTTTTGGAATAATATAAACTAGTATTTTCGGTTATTTACGGAGGTAGGTTCGTTTTTTTAATTGTAAGATTATAGGGCTTGCCTTTTACTGCCGTAAAAAGCATTAGAAAAAAACCTTATTGCATGTGAAAACATGTAATTGGTTTGCACTAGTTGTTAGCTGTGTGTGGTGGAAATTACAGTGTTTACTTATGTTGAACAATATATGCTTAATCTTAAGTTCTTTTCAATACATTATTACGTAATGCCTAAGGCCTCAAATACTCGGTCAACAACAAAGGTATTGTTCTCATAACAAAAGTCTTTGTTAGAGAACAATGAAGTTCGTGAAAGAAATGGAATCACGGACTAACAGAGATAAAGCACTTATTTTTCCTGTACGTCAAACTTAATTTATAACTGTGGTCTCAATGTATTGACTAACTCTTCTGGCAACACATTACGACATAGGTAAGGCTAATATTAGTGTTAATTTAAAATATCGTCGATTAATATTTTATTTTTTATATATTAAGTTGAAGATGTTTTTACCACTCACCAAAAATTGCGGTAAATGTCTGTATTAGTTAATTACCACTTGTTTGGGAACGTCTGAGCACTGAAACTACCTGGATAATGAAATCTTTTGGTATCTGTGTATATGGTAGTCTACATAACATCTGTACCTTAAAGTATAAGGATATTATAAAGACAATTCAGGTATTGCTCCAATGGGACTTCAAAAACCTTCATCCTGTAAGACCCATCAAACCTTGAAACGCCTAATGCTGGTTTTTACCTCTTCATTATATCTGCATAAAATTCTGTATCAAGTAACAAGTCTTCGCTTTATAGCTTCAGTTATGTGGAAAATTCTGGCATCTATACGTTCTTTGTCTCTGAGAGCTCCTTATGTCTGGTAGCTGGCAACCTGTGGAAATTTCTCCCTTTTTTAAGCATATCATAACTAGAGATTAAACTTCCTAAACTCGTTTGGACTATACGAGGGATATCCAGAAAGTATCAATACTGAGACTCTCATGGCCAGAGGATGAGTGACATAATAACTGAATGGCGGGCGATTTTATTCATACTTCTGTTAGGACACAACATTAAATACAAAGTTCTGAGTAGCTCACACTATTTCATTCGCGAATCTTAAGTACCAGAAGTATTATCAAATAAAGATTGTATCGGGATCCAAGTAGATCCAGACTCACATACACGCAGACAGCGAGTCGCAATCCTTAATTTCTAATGCTGTAGATATTGCGCTGGTTTAAATCCTGACAGTGACAATAGCACTTTCTATTAGTACCGTCGTTCTTGTACTGTATCGACTCACTTCCTTATTATGTTTGTAAAGATCCTCGCACAGGCCAGGTACTATGAGGAGGTTAGTTTTGAAGAAAAGCGAATACGTTTCTCGTGTTAGGAAAAATACTTTCATTTTAAAAAATTAGGAAAAGTTTTATTATAGTAGCTTTTTATTATCTAGAAGGTAGGAGAACTAACAAAAAAAACGTAGTAATAGTCATAGTATTTATGTGATTACACACTTTTTATTACCATATGTTACACGATTAAAGTGAAAGAGATATTTAAAAAAATTGTGTGATTAATAAGATTTTTTAAGCTGGTATTTATTACAAAATTAATTAAATAATACAGATTTGACCTATAATGTAATTTACCAATCCAGGGCAGCAACCATCAACGATGCTTTTTGTTCTCTTAGGGTTCATAAAGGAAGAGAATTTGTGACCGCAATACAGGCGATAGTCTAATCCAAAGTTTGATAATTACAAGTACAATGCTAACTTGTAACTTTGCGATCGTTCAAAAAACTCTACCAATTCCAAACTGACTGTAAATTATTCTTTTTAAGGTACTTCATTTCTGGATCAATAGTAGCTACCTGAAGTAAATAACGTTTAATTAAAGATGAATAAAAATAACACAAATTATCTGATTCCGTTATTTATCTCCTTAACTGATTCGTATTCAAATATTAGCTCGCAATTTCCTGCTGAATAATAATACTTACATGATAACAATATCGTTTTTTAAATTGCCTACTGAATTCTGAAGTACTGGTCACTGCATGATATTCAAACCCTCTGATCTTAAGGTTTTTTAATAAATAGATTTTTAGTCTAACGAATAGTGATATGTGGTCCTTGAATTTGGGGATTTGGAAACAGTTTTTTATAAGCACCAATAAAACAACTCGAAATGATGTTAAATATTATTTCGGGGTTAATGCAATTTCCTCAAAAATACACTATAGTCTTTGCGGGATAAATGCACTTTCAAACAACTACTTGTAGAACATTCACGTTTAGTTCAATATCTCTCAGTAAAAGGAGACATAGAGTCCAGCCAATCTGTAGATTTTTGAGGTCTTTTACAGGTGAAGTACGTATTCACAAGTCTAAACATCCAATTTAAATATAACAACTCATGCTCTAATAATTACAAACTTGACGTCGGCTTGAGAACCGAGGCCGCGGCCGTTTTGAGTATTTAAATTGCGATGTTGAATATTAAGATGGAATAAAAAATTGTAAGTTGTGTATTTGCGGAAAACATAACCTAGTAATAGACAAATATTTACTTATAACAAAACTTACATTTTCATGTTAAATTCTTTATAGGTTTATTTCTAAAATAATTCAAACACTAATCGGAAATATAAAATATGTTTGTATGTTTTGTATTATAATATATATCTCCAATAATAAATGTGACAGACCGTCAGGAATGTTTTTTTTTTTCTAATCCCACCTATATTATATCATACAAATTGTACACAATAATCTAAACACGTAGTTTTATTTTAAAAAGAATTCTTTTTGAACTTAATTTAAAGAAGAAGAATTGTATTCTTCAGAAAGTTATTTTACTTTAACTTTTGTTTTATACTTTATGAGTCCAGAGTTACAATAAGGGTGTGTCCCTTTTAAAGCAAACGTTAAAATTAATTAACCTTCTTGCATTGATTCCTCAATTATGGCAGTACAATGCCACATTTCACTTTAGAATACCAATTCAAAAGCTGCTTTTCAGGTTGCATTATGAAATTTTTGTAACAAAGTAAAAAATTAGGATTTACTTGATTTTATTATTGCTTTATTACACTAATGTCAAATAAAATTGAGTTAATATAAATTAGGTGCTTGGATAGCTAAGTGGATAATCACAACAGTGAGGTGGAAAATTATACAGAACTCGGAAATTCTTTGACAGACAGAATAACACTGCAAAATAGCGTCAACAATAATATGTAATATTTAAATACATTAGAGTAATAAAAATAACCTAATTACATTAAATATAAAAACAAAGTTAGAATAATTAAAATATTACTAAATTTTTTGTTGCTAAAATAAACTAAAGCTTATACAGGTTGCCCTTCATCTAAGATTAAACTACTCTGATTAGAGCACTCAGCAAAGTCCCTGACACTGTAATAATCCCTCTGCACCAAATGTCGCTTAACCTCTCTCTCAACAAGAGGACTTGTTTTTATTTTCATTGAGTCTGGGAGAGCATTGTAGAGTTTAATGCTCCTGACTCAGGAATCGTAATTATATTTGAGTGGCGTAGACTACACCGGTATTAGGGATTATGTGAAAATGTGGATGCTTTTGTGAACAAATGTCACACCGTTCAAGATATAAATCGATGGGAATTTTAGAACTTAGGCATCCATGAAAAGCGACCTGCGTGCAGTTCTACGAGGTTTCCCAAACTCTGCTCTCAACGCCCTTTTCTGGAATTTGAAAACGAATTTTGAACTTACACTTTCACACCCTCAAACAAATACCGCCTATTTGACAAAGGGGTAGATCGGCCCATATAAGCAGCCAAGGTCATTCTGGTATCAGCAAACTTTGATAGGTTTCTTATAACGAAAATCCTCGATCTTAGTTTTTTACAGATGAGCTCAATATGGTCGTGGAAGCATCATTTATTGTCAATCTGAATGCCAAGAAAATTTAGCGAGTTACCAGACGAAATCTCTCCATCTTCAAAAATAAATATAATATGCTCCAAATTCTGAGAAACTACTGATAGAAAATATTTATAATTCGAGTTTTCTCGTTATTTATTACGAGCTGGTTATGCTGAAACTACTGAGATATTTTATGTTTCTTCAGAATCCAGAGTCATGAGGTCCAAGTGATTTGGGGCTGTGACTGTAAGGCATGTATCTTCAGCAAAAAGAAAAATTCTGGCATTGGCAGCAGCAGCTGGTAAAGCAGTTTGAGAGGTCATTCCCAAACAAGAGGGGAATCAGCAATATCAGCAGCAAGTATGCGGATCTATAAATGTTATATATTTATGTCTAACTTTGGGTTAAGTAGAAGAATATCGTTTTGTAAATATAATAGAGTAATACAAACAAAGCAGCCAATTAGTGTATCCTTTTTTGAATCAACCAATTAGTCTATTTCACCGACACGAACAGGCACTTTGTTGACATGTTTCTATTAAATTCTTTATAACTAACAATGCTTCATGACTATATAAAATGAATTTACAAACAGTTCTAACTGAATACATTGCTTTCTGTAGAACCCTCAACTAATCACCCATCATTTTATTGTATCAATCAAAGAAAATCGTTGATGAACTATAGCAAAAAAGAACAAAAAAATTCGAAGCTCCATTCATATTTACAGGTTCTATTCATTTACAGAATTGTACCGTTTAAAGAACACAAATTACAGAATATTTCACATTGTATTGAGTTTGCACCGATATTATATGTTTTAAATTCAGATTGTAATGTAAAACTTAGCATTTTTATTTGTTATTGTGGCGTACAGGTATTCCCTAAAGGTTACAAAAGAAAGAATGATTTTTCAACAACCAAATATCACCTTTTATAAACAAAAGATTGATGAATATTTATCACTGTTTTAGTCATTGAGGTATAATTACTATCGGGATTTCAACATATTTCCATTTGTGAATATTAATATGTTAGGCCTACTTCATGTCATGAAAATGTTTTGCACGTGTTTTGTAACTCAGTCATTATACCATATCAACATCGAATGCAAATTGACTAAATTGGTGACACAAAACAATCGACCTATGAGGATTGAAAGTAGGGTATTACACAGAGGCCACTGCTTTTAGCAGAAATGTTCTTACTGAGAATAAAAAAAAATATTGCAAATAAAAAAATTGATTTTTTGTGATAATCACACGTCATTATTACGATCGGTCACAGTTTTTACGATGACGGCGAGAAGGAGGTCACTTTGTCCCTATCTACTATTTGTTATTAGAATATACTGTACATATAGCCTAAGAAAGTTTAGATTAGGTTATCATAAAAATTTTACTATAAATTAGTACCAAAGTTAGATACAGCATTTACAAGCGCTCACTGAGCGTTATCTGAGCTTGAATTTAGGTAATATCTCGAGGGATGTTTAATTTTGTTCGCCTGAAGTGCGGAACTACCGAAGCCTGCACGGATGACCAGGGTTATTACTCATCAGTATTTTCCTGACCTCGGATCACGAGAGCCCTCGATAACTTTTGCTAGTTTTATTTATACGTAATTATCTATTAATCTACCTGTACAGCCTAATAAAAATTAGTATATAGGGACAGAGTGGTTAATTCTCAACGACATCGCTTCTTTTTGTGAGGCATAAAACAAGAACCGATAGGTTAATCAATCGGTGAATATGCAGTTTTCACTGTATACAAAATTAGGTAAATAAATGTGAGTATAAGAACTTTGGCAACATTTATCTTCGTTCTCACCTATTTTTTTGGCGTTCTGACCTATATAATTTCTTCTGAGTAATTAGTAATTTCCAGATTGAACACTATTTACTACATGTAAATTGTTGTCATTTATTGTATCAAAATATTAAACTGGCTAGTATAAAACAATATTAACTTTTAGTTAATTAAATTGAACCGTATGCATAATGTTTTAACTCCAATCGGATATTTACAATAAATCAAACAGTAGCATATCATAAAAATGTATCCTGTGATATGATATCGTTTATTTAATATAGGTTTTTATATTAGCTAGCTTGAAAAAATAATTTGTATTGTGATGGATCATAATACTAAGTGGAAACTACACTGGCTGCTTTATTGTCGTACACCACACATCCAGAGACATGTGCCCTTTTATTGCTCGTGGGCTCGCAATGGTGTAACTCATCGTATCCTGCCACTGTAATAACTCGCTTCGCTGATTTTCATCTGTATAAGAATTACTAGAGTTAATTAATTAATTAATATTAAAATCTGTGATAAATAATCTTGCCATAGTAAATGTATTCCATGGTGACAACATTTTATTGATAATGTTGCCCTTGTGAATGGATTTAGCATTGAGATAATCTAAACTGATCTGGTAAAGTTAGTAAGGTTATGAACATCCATTTGTAAAAGCAAGTATATTTAGTTGATATTATCAAAAATATTAAAAATATTAATATGAGGTCATCTAGTTGAGAATAGATTGAAGCTAGTTCGAAAGTGTCATTGTTTACTGACTAACATTAAACTAACGATCAGAGAATCGGTTAAAATTAATCTATTAATCATGGAGATATTACTGCTTTCTGTCTCTTGATGGATAGTTATAGAAAATATATATTTAAATTGCATAAGGGTATAAAACTCAAGCTTTGCAGTATTTTAACTCTAATCGAGACCTGTTTTTTAACTCCAAAGAAATATCATCACATGTTCTGACCACACAAAATGTTCAAACTGTAACACTTCAAAAACACGAGATTTTACGAAAAGTCTGCAAGAATTGTAATACATGATATATTTATATTATGGATACATCGTAATACATGAGTTACCTTTAGGTGAACATATTAATATTAAGTGTATGAAGTACACTTTCAAGAAATAAAAATGTTTTAATTTATCAAAAACGAACTACACCAGTTGCATTCCAAACAAAGGAACTCATATCTTTACAAATCAAAGACTTAAATTTAAAACCAAGTTTGTCTGTTTTAGCTAAACTTTTATTTTAAAATCGATATTTTTTACCTTTTCTCTTGTATGTTCTGTGCAATATATTATTTGTTCAAAAATTGGATTTTTATCGTTTTACTTGCATCATCACTCATATTCATTTATCTGTGACTCAAGACAGATTAGACATAATTTATTCCAAAAGTGATATAACTACATATATTAAATAAAATTAAAACGTTTTCTTAAGATTCTGTGGGAGTTATGCTAAACTTCTTCTCCTAGCCAAGTTTAGGGGGAGGGAGAAGTGGGTGTTGGGGCTAGTTCCATAATCAGAGGAAATCTTGGTAATGTATCAATCTCACACAGGATCCTCGCTATTACAAGGACGTTTACCAAGTTTGAACTGCTCAGTCTCCAGTCAAAGTCTCTCAGAGGTTCCGCCATAACATACTCTTTGAATGTCTTCTGTTGCCGGCCTCACTCTTAAAACGTATATAACATGTAAACGCCTTTGTCCTTTCAGTAATGTTCCTTTCTTTAATAATAGTTGTCTCTTTCCAAAAAACAACCTTTAGCATGTTTTGCATATAAGTTGTTTGTTTCCATATAGGTGGTCCTTACACTTTATCTTAATACATCACAACTCGTTTGTGGATGTTAGAAGCATTTTAATTTATTAACAAAATCTTACAAGGCAATCAATGTATTAACTTCTGTAACTTCATTTCGATAAGGGAGTTGATCAATTCTGCTTCGTAGTTTATTTACTATTGAATTAATACTTATTTTATGACAATAACAGCAAGTTCGATTGCCTATTAAAATTACGCTGTGTTAATCTAATTTAGGAAATTAGGTTAGTTAAGCCATCAGCATAAAAATTTATTAATTTCTTTGTTATTAAAATAAAAACAATTATCTTACTTGAATAATTGTGAATTTAACATAAAGCATTATGTATTAAATTAAAAAAAAAAACTTTCCTAAACATACCTTAACATGTTTTTTTATTAAATTTAAAAAACGTTTTAAACAGGTAAAATTCATATATGTGGTGTATTATTTTAGAATTTTAGTATTCAATACTATTAATGTAGATAGACTAAACATTTTTACTTTGAAAATACATGATTTTATTTTTTATTACAAATATTAGTTATTAATTGCAGAACACAAAAAATGAAATTAACCAAAATAATTACCTAAGAACACAATGGCTGGGAATTAAATGCAAAGTACAATTTTAATGGGTTTTCTATATTCCAGTACAATAAATAAAGCATTCAATCCGGAAAATAATAATCACGATATCAACATAACGTAAGGTAACCTTCAAAGGACAAATTAAGGATATTTTTAGTGGTTTTCTATTCCATATCAGCTTAAATGGAGGGTATTTGGAAAAACACCGGTTACAGTATGATGATTGTGTTTATAATAATTCACTTGGCAAAAATACAATAAATACAAAAATACATTATAAAACTTCTATCTATAAATTTGATTAATATTTTAAATCCTTTTCAATTTAAAATAAATTACATCCAATTTTAATATAAATAAAAGGTATTATAAAAGATAGAATTGACGCAGAGTGACGCTTCAAAGCCTCGAAAAGCTTGAATTTCAAAATAAGAACTCAGTGAAAAAGAAGATTACCTGTACAACTTAGTTTGAAGTAGTAAGAAAAGATTCTCCTACACATTCCCTTTAATGTGAGATCCTTTGCTTTTACTTTTAAAAAAGGAACAACTGGCTTTATTACTTAGGATATCAATTTCCGTATTACTTTTTATTTCTCTAGTGCACAATATTGTAAAGCACTCGAATACGTTATTATAAACTTGCAAATTTATTAGAATTGATTGAGGACTAACAAGGCCTCATTGAAATCATGTCATTTTCCGTCTCCATCCCACCGTCAGTGTGGCAACTTTTGATAGAAAGCTCTGACAGTTTAAATTTGATATATAGGTTACTCTTTATCCAAAGAAGATCTATATCGATTTTGATATGGTCCAAAGGTCAAAGGAAAGTCTTTCCAAACGTGTGTATGTCTTTCTATCCTTGTGATATAACTCTTGACAGAAAGATCCTAGAGACTGAAGCCTGGTATATAGGTTCCTGTTGGTCAAGGAAGGAAAGGTCTATGCTACCTCTTTCATTCTGTGCTTACCTTGTTTCGTTCTTTAATTATTCCGTTATGTTGGTTTATTAATATATACAGTAAATCTTTTTGGAGTAAAAGGCGGCTGAGGGATTACCTTAACAATAATTTATTTTATACGGCTAAAATCGTGCTATTTGAACTGTGTTTGTTTTGCAAGACAAGTAATAGTTTTAAAATATTAACCCATAAAATAACAAAATTATTAACTCACAAGTAGTGCTCTATTATTAGGTCTAATCCCATCCACAATTTTCGTCATCGTATTTATTATCAATTTAGCTTTAGGAAGACTCAGACTACAGAATAGTTTGATCTATATATTTAAGCTGCTCAGAGAGAATAATAAATTTTATGGAGATTAGTGTTTGAACATAATATATAACTTCGTAGAATGGACTGAGCATCGACATTGTTTGGTTCACTTGTTTGTCGTAGGCCAAATCTCTTATAAGAGTGGAATAGATTATTCCCTAGTTAATTCCTAGAACCACTTATTACTTTATAACCTTTAAAAATGTATCAATAGTATCTATAAATGGTCCTAAATACGTATGTTAAAATATTGTATTTAGTCAAGATATACATATTGATAAATGTTAATTTTTCAACAAAAACTTAGACATATCTAATGGAAATTATTTAGTTCAAATTTATTACATAAAAACTCTAAAAAATATTAAGTACTGTATGGCTAATGTTATTAACTTTCTATGGATATTATTCCTATGGATATCTGAATTAATGAAGATAAAACTAAACCTACCAGTTTTAAATTAGCACGCGGTGTTTTTAATTTTCTCTTGCTTAATTTCATAACATGTATATCGATTTACTATTCTTCATTTTTTTATTTTAATCTCAGTGGTAAAACTAAACACATTTAGGGTTGGAATAGTGAACCTATTTGGTGTTTTCAATTGTTGGCTTCAAAAACAGTACTCAAAGCTGTAAGGTAACATTCGAATTAATACCTTGCAGTTTTTGTCACTCAAAAACCACCGGAAATACAATCATTTTAATTCAACATCAAAGAACGAACATATGGTTTTCGTGCAAAGTACTAGGAAGGTTGTAGTTGTAATTATCGTATGACAGGAGTATGACGTGTTCTTTACACACATGTATTAATTCTCCTGTGTTGTGGCTTCATTTTTTCTACGTGCACGTTGAACACAAAACGATCGTCAGCTGTTTATATTTCTTTCCTAAACAGTACGTAAATATATCCTTGAACTTTAATATTTTTATCCTGCACGTGAAATAAAAAAGTATCCTTTGGGTAGTTTTCCCACTATAAGAGTAAGTATTACATTTGACCAATTGAGCCGGTTCAATACCTATATCTCCCCGGCTCATGTGTGTTTTATATAGTGTATGGTGTGTGTGGTTTATTGGCTGCAGAGACCACTGACCATTTGAAGGCGTTTGGCCTTTCCGGCAGAGTGGCGAAAAGACTCCGAGCCGTGGTGTACAAGTTAGGAGTGGCTCCAGTTAAAAATTTTTGTTTAACTAAGTGTTTTATTTAGTTTTGCTGAGCTGTTCTCCTTCTGACATGTGCGGCTAAGTTTACGGCCCCTCACTGATGAGTAAGTTTTGCTTTCTTTTAAAGTTTAGTGATTATTTTTATTTTTCAAACTGTGAAGGTTAAGAGCACATGGTTTTCCAAATTGTAGTTTTGCTTTATTAAATTTTAGTACCTCTGGCTGTTAACTAAATTTTTTAAATTGGCTTTCAAATTAATTCTCTTACACTTTTATTAGTTTTCACCCTTTCTATTCGGCTTATATTAATTTTCTGTCTCTCAGTGAGGACCAGTCCTAGGCTATATGTTACAGTTCCTTTTTTTTTCTGCAGCCAATATGTTTGTAATGTGTCACTTGTTATGTAGTTTTTGTAAACAAACCCAGAGAGACTGCTGAAGGTTCATTTACTAAATTTTTAAGCCTTTCTGAGAGATGTAACGGTTTCAATGGTAGCAGAGAGCGTGGTTAGCTGCTCTCTCAGCTGTCTCTCAGTTCTGGTTTTGTTTGTTGGTGTAGGTTAGTGTTAGGTAGGGGAGCAGGTTAGAGTACACAACTTTTTTTCATTAGGAGCTCGCCCTAGCACAGGATACCGGGTGGAATTGGTTTAGTGTCTTGCTTCCTGCAGACTTACCCTTTGCAGGGGAGCAAGGGACTCTAAATTGCTTAACCGCTAAATTTATCTAACTGTACTCTACTTCTCCCCTATCAATGTGTTGTTTTGTTTATATTTTATTGCTTCTGTGTTTGTAGGTTGTGGTTAGTGTATATTTGCAGGGTATCCTTCTATTGGGTAGCAGGGTTAAGTTCTTCACTTGGACCTCGTCAGTGTAAGCCTTTTGTGAGTTTGAGTCCACTTAGGTTACCTAAGTAATTGTTGCGTACGCTTCGTTGTTTATTGTTGTATTTATTTGTCTTAATTGTTTGGTATGGCGTTTTCCCTGGTGCCTGAACATCTACGCAAGCCCGAGTTGGTTTTTGAGGTCCTGGCGAGAGGACAGAAGCCCGAGGGAGATGTGAGGGCATTAAGAGCTCAATTACGGGCTTGTTATAGCGTTGGACCGCAGCTGGAATGCAGAGTTCCAAATTAACACAGAATTTTGAGTTTTGTAAAACCCGAATGGAGGAATTGGAAGACGATATTAATTTTGAGTCACTTCCCATGTCCGGGTCAGCAAAGGCTAGATTGGCATCTCAGCTTTTACATTGGCGTGACAGAATAGTTTTACTTATGTCAGCTCCTAGTTTAGACTCTGATATTAAAAGTTGGGCTTTTTCGGCCAGTAAATAAATTTAAAAAAGCCTTAGATGGTTTGAGTGAGGTGCGCTCGTTGAAAGAGAAGGGGGTACTATTTACCGCTGTCACTCCAACGGAGGTTCCCACTACCATTTACTTTTGCTAACCATCCACCGGCTCTTTCTTTCGAGCCTCCCAGAGTTACTATGTCTCCGATGGGTAGTGGCCCTCCTGAAGCGGCTGGTGAGGCATCGTCTATAGTTCTGCCTTCCTTTTCTAGCTTTGGCAAACTGCCTCATCCTTTGGGGAGTGTTTTACAAACACTTCCCCAGAGTTGATGGACTTGACACTAATTTACTTATCCATTTCCTTCTGGAAGTTTTTAAGCTAAGAGAATTTCCTGGTATGACAGATGCCATGCTTATGCAGATTTTAGCGCAGTTTTCCTTAAGGCCGCTTTTTGATCGCCTTCTAGACTGCCTTAAGAGAGGTGCCACCCTTTGACCAGTTCCACGCCGAGATCTTGGAGTTCTTTGTACCTGCTCGGGTTAGGGAGCGCTTGCGGGTGGAACGCGTTTACCGTCCTCAGGCACCAGACGAGACGTTGAGCCATTTTGTCGGGGAGATACGGGATGTAGCCCGGTGTTGCGCTTGAGCTTGAGCGAAACGGAGTTGGTGAGCCTTATTTTGGAGGGCATTAAACCTGAAGAACGCTCCGTTTGATTTTTTGTAGCCGTCCCGCATCTTTTGCGGATTTGGACCGCCTCTCCATCATCTCTAGAGGGTTCAGGATGCGGGATGATCAAAGGGAGGCATGTCGAGGCATCTTCCTCACTTGCCTCCGGGGCCGGTCCATGCTCCGGTGCAGTCTGAGCCAGCAGCTGCTCCTTCCCGTAGGCAGCCTCCTACCTGTTATGGCTGCAAGCAAGTGGGACATATTATACCGTTTTGTCCACTTAATAAAAAAAAACTAGTAAGCTTGCGGACGAGTAAGCCCGACTCGTGCCGTAAAGGTAATTTTGAGGGCAAATATGTACCTAATTTTGATGGTAAAAGGGTAGCTGGTTTAATACAGAACAGAAAGAAAACAGTAAGAAATAGACTTGGGGACAGTTATCATCGTTAGCCGAGAGGGGAGGTTGCTGCTCTGGCTGCGCAGGGAGTAAGGGCTGCCCGCTCAAACCTGCCCACAACTGGATGTGCTTGTGGGGAATGTGGTGCAGAAGGCCCTGGTTGATTCTGGGTCAGCACGCAGCCTGATTTCTTTGTCGTTTTTTTGAAGATCTAAAATCCCTCTGGGCTAATACGGCAGGTTGAGCTAGTTCACTTATCTGCTGGACTGCTTCACGCACACCTTTACCTATTATCTGTAGTGCCAGATTCACATCAAAATTAATTATTTCTCTTGGGATTGGAGCTTTTTGGTGGCTAAGGACCTGACTTTTCCTTTCATCTTGGGAGCAGATTTTATCGGAAAAAACTGGCATGATTTTGGATTTGGCCTCCAGTCATGTTTTCTTTGCTTTTCGCCAGGGGGGTGCTCGTTCCCTTTTCAGATGTCGAGTCTCGTGGGACTGCTGCCTTAGAGATGGAAGATAAGAGCTTGACTCCTCCTGACCAACTAGGACATCTTACGCCGAAAGAGGCTGAGGACATAAGGCAGATTTGTTCAGTTTTCCTGAAGTCCTAACTGACAAACTGGGCACGGACCAATCTCTTGGAATACGAGATTCGTCTTACAGACACCCGTCCTGTACGTTCCCATCCATATAAGCTTGCTCCGCCCAAGATGGAAATTCTGAGAAATATGATTGATGATTTACTTAAGAGTGGGGTAATCGAGCCGTCTTGCTCAAATTTTTCCAGTCCAGCGTTTTCTAGTGCCGAAACCTAATGGGAAGTCCAGATTGGTCCTGGATTATCGAAAGCTCAATGCTCAGATAGAAATTGACTCCGTGCCTCTCCCCGATTTGCATTCTGCTTTCGACTGGTTTGGTAACGGCCAAGTATTTCTCCATTTTTGATCTTAATCAGGCATACCATCAGATTCCTCTAAAACACGAGTCTCGACCTCTCACTGCCTTTTGTGTGCCTTGGGAATTTGTACCAGTTCACCCGAGTGCCAATGGGCTTGGCTGTGGGGGCCCAAACACTCACCAGACTCCTGGATTCTATCTTTCATGATGTCAAATTTAAGTTCGTGTTCAACTATCTGGATGACCTGCTTGTGTACAGTGAGAGTTATGAGGAGCACTTGACTCATCTAGAGGAAGTTCTAATTAGGCTGCGAGAGTCTGGCCTTACCGTCAATCCTGAAAAGGTGAGTTTTGCTCAGCCTGAAATATCGTTTCTGGGTCATCTTGTCTCTTCTCGAGGTGTTTGTATTGATCCAGAGAGAACCCAGGCAATCAGGGAGTTTCCTCCTCCTAAGGATGCCAAGGGGATTGCCCGTTTTGTGGGGAATGATAAATTTTTATCGCCGTTTAATCCCCAATGTTGCTGAAGTGGCGGCCCCTCTGAACTCTCTTAGGAAAAAGGGTGCCAAGTTTGAGTGGGGTGAAGCGCAACAGACTGCTTTTGAGCAGCTGAAAGAGGCAGTGATGCAGCCTCCAGTCTTGGCTTTGCCTGATTTCAGTCGTAAGTTCGTCTTGCAAACTGATGCTTCCTCCTTAGCCGTTGCTGCTGTTTTATCCCAAGAAGTAGATGGTATCCGGCAGCCCATAGCTTATGCTTCACGCACGTTAACCCCTTGTGAGAAGAAGAGTTGTTCTGTTTATGAGCTGGAATGTTTGGCTGTCGTGTTTGGAATTAACAAGTTCAGGCGTTACCTAGAACATAAAGAATTTTTGTTGGAAACCGACAACCAGGCACTTTCTTGGCTCCTTGCCCACCCCGTCAGCTCGGGAAGATTGGTCGCTGGGTAGTCCAAAATTTTCTGCCCTTAAAGTTCACAGTGCAGCAACGTGCGAGGCACCCAAAATATCATATCATAGCGGACACTCTGTCACGCATGTATCACTTACCCAACGACCACCAGAATTTATCAGAGCCGCCATGTTGTGGCGTGCTCCTAGACTTTCCTCTGGCATTTTCGGACATTGTTCCACACCAACTTAAGGATCCCGAGCTGACTGCTATCATCAATGAGCTTAAAAACGGAGGTGCCCACCCTCCTTATTTTCTGTACCGAGGTGCTCTATGCTGCCGTGACAAGCAGCGGAGAAAACCTAAGTTAGTGCTGCCAAGCTTTCTTGTACCGATGGTCTTTCAGTATTTTCATTCTTCTCCTGTGGGCGGGACATCTAGGAATTCATAAGACCATCGCGAAGATTAGGGATCAGTTCATCTGGAAAGGTATGGACCGGGATATTGCAGCTCGAGTACGTTCTTGTGAACTGTGCTCGCTAAGCAAACCCGCTCAAAATACCAAGTTGGGTCTTTTGTCATCTGAGGTGGCGGAAAAAACCTATGGAGAAGGTTTTTCATTGACTATGTTGGGCCCTCTCCCGCGTAGCAAGTCCGGAAATAAATTCCTACTTGTTTGTGTGGATGCCTTCTCCAAGTTCGTTTGGTTGTTCCCATTGCGGAGTGCTACCGCGCAGCTCACGGTGCAAGCACTTCGTAAACCATTTTTTTCAACACTTTGGAATCCCGCCACCTTAGTTTCCGATAATGGTTCACAGTTTGTCTCCAATATCTTTAAAAGAATGTGCTTTGGGCACGGAATCCGCCATGTGACTACTTCCCCTTTCTATCCTCAGCCTTCTCACGCCGAACGGTTTAATCGCAATCTTCGATCTGCTCTCATTGCCTTTCATGCGGAAAATCAGACCACCTGGGATCAACAACTACCTTGGATCCAATTTGCCTTTAATACGGCCCAGCATGAAAGTCACAAGGCGGTAACCTTTCGAGTTATTATTTGGCTTTCCGCCAAACAACCCTTTGGCGAACCTTTGGAAAATTAGCGATCTTCTGCCACCTCCTGGTACTCCCGATGTGAAAGCCACTTGGGAGGCAGCCAGGCGGAATCTCATTCGGGCTAGGGAGTTAGTAAGGAGGAAGTACAAACCGAGGTCGTATTGCCAATCCCTTCCAGGTGGGGGATCTAGTTTACTGCAAGGGCTCACCCAGTCAGTTCGGCTGTGGATAAAAGAGCTGCTAAACTTTGCTACAGGTGGACTGGTCCCCACCGCATCTTGAAGTTTCTGACTCCGGTGACTGCCCGACTGGGAGATCCTCAGTCCGAGAAGATTTTCAGGAAGGCGCACATATCCCATCTGAAGCCTTGCCGGAGTCATCCGTGATTTCTCTTTAGTCTGTGCGGGAGGGTTTTAGGTCCAGAGGCCTGTTCACCTCTGCTCCTTCTTCCTGATCAAGGTTCCTGTTTTCTTCTTTGTACCCACGCTACTCTTGGAGGGATTTCTTGCCTCCAACTGGATTTTCTTGGTTTTCCCTTCTGCTGACTTCAGGGTTTCCGGTTTATAATTCTTCAACCATTGGGGGGGAGAGGCATTTCGTTCGGTTCTTCTTTTTGAAGAAATTAACAGAGGGGAGTTTCCTCCTTTTGGGGGGGAGTCTGAGCCGGTTCAATACCTTTATATCTCCCGGCTCATGTGTGTTTTATATAGTGTATTGTGTGTGTGGTATATTGGCTGCAGAGACCACTGACCATTTGAAGGCGTTTGGCCTTTCCGGCAGAGTGGCGAAAAGACTCCGAGCCGTGGTGTACAAGTTAGGAGTGGCTCCAGTTAAAAATTTTGTTTAACTAAGTGTTTTATTTAGTTTTGCTGAGCTGTTCTCCTTCTGACATGTGCGGCTAAGTTTACGGCCCCTCATTGATGAGTAAGTTTTGCTTTCTTTTAAAGTTTAGTGATTATTTTTATTTTTCAAACTGTGAAGGTTAAGAGCACATGGTTTTCCAAATTGTAGTTTTTGCTTTATTAAATTTTTAGTACCTCTGGCTGTTAACTAAATTTTTAAATTGGCTTTCAAATTAATTCTCTTACACTTTTATTAGTTTTCACCCTTTCTATTCGGCTTATATTAATTTTCTGTCTCTCAGTGAGGACCAGTCCTAGGCTATATGTTACAGTTCCTTTTTTTTCTGCAGCCAATAATTGTTTGTAATGTGTCACTTGTTATGTAGTTTTTGTAAACAAACCCAGAGAGACTGCTGAAGGTTCATTTACTAAATTTTTAAGCCTTTCTGAGAGATGTAACGGTTTCACAATACATAACTTATAATCACAATACTGGAAATTTCTTGCTTGTTACAAAGTGATATCAATATATTTTAAAATCTTCTAAACAATTATAAAATTTTAAACACATAGATCGCCATTTTCTTAACCGAAATTAAAAACACGTAAAATAGTAAGAAGCGTTCATATCACAAGCTTGAATATTTTATGTTTAATTTAAAAGCAATTTATTGTAATAATTAATAAAGTAATAATTAATATTCATAATAATTTTCATATAAATATCCGTTCATTTACGTGGATTAAGTTTATAAAAATACATTTACTAAAAATACTTGGGACATTGATAAATATCTATTTATTTTAAATACATTTGTTCCCTGCTATTTATTTCCGGCAAGTAAAATCTTAACATGATTATCTTTAAATTCTCATGCATCAATTACTAAAAATCTTGCTCGTATCCGACTTCATTTTGGTTTTCCAATTAATATATTTATTACAATTATTTACCCGTTTTGTTGTAAATCAGTAGCACATTGTTGTTTAATCGAGTCTGTTAATCACTTGACTAACATGATAGATTTGTCTGAGAGAGTGGAAGTGCTTAAGTGATTTGTGATATAAAGTAAGAGAGCGTGGAAGACAGTTTGTCACAAGTGAGCTTAAGAAGTGAAAAGCAATCTACTCGACTGTAAGAGCGTTTCGTGCGGTTGTTTGGCGCTACTGTAGAAAACTCTGACTCAAACACATTGCATTTGTACTGAATGAAATCTCTTACCACATTTTATACCATAAGGATGGTAACACTGTCAATTAACGTTTATTGTATAGAAACTACAAATGGTATAGTTGACATTCTGGTAATTTTATGGGTTACGAAAGTACGCATATTAAATGGAAATATGCACTAAGAAAATGTATGATATTTATAATTACTTTATTATACTTGTTACCTTATTTGGAGCAGAATATATCATAACCTCTGTAATTACATTATCATATGAATTTGATTTGAGGCAGTGTTGAATCTTTGCTCGGTGTCTTTTGTTTAATTTGATTGTCATTACAAACCGCTTGGTAAAAATGAAGATATACTAATATGTATAGGTATGTAATACCGCTGTATAATATCTAAAACATTTGTTATATCTATTATTATCAATTTATTTTTATTCTGTATAATGGTTTGTTATCGAAATAAGTTGTTGTTTCTTAGAAATGGCAACAATACGATCAATTTCATTTCAAATAATAAGATAATGTCCGTGTAAAGTTAAATTAGTAATTCCTTCTTGATAAAATCTAATTGTGAAATCATATTCAGTCCATTATTCCTTTTGCCAGCAACAAAATTAGAACCCATGGGTGATCTAATCACAATCTGTTTTATTAGTCCTTATGATTTGACTAGTATATGAAAGTTATCTCAAGCAGTAGAATAACATTTTGTAAATAGTCTCGTCCTAAACCCAAAACAGTAGCCGGATCGCCTCAAAACTAAGTTTTTTTTTAATAACGTACGTAAAAATTGGATAGTAATTTACGTGCTACGCACAAAATTATCTACATAATTAAACAGTTCAATATTTTTCCACATACATAAAAATACATGATAAAAATGAATAGTTTTTATTTTCGTAGTTGCTAAGTAAAAATGAAAATATCAAAAAATGGTTTATGATTTATTTGTAAAAACTAGGTTGTAATATGGTTAAGGACGCACCATTCCACTTTATTCTTCTTCTTGTATAATATTATATAACAATCTAATGGTGTCTGTGTGTGTGTGTGTGTGTGTGTGTGTGTGTGTGTGTGTGTGTGTGTTTTACTCAATCACGTAAAAACTACTGGATCCAGTGTACTAAAATGTTACAGGGACATTCTTAGGGTCCCTGGTTAACATAAAGGTATATTATTATTCTGGATTTACCTCCAAGCTACGCCCTCTAGTATACTCAAAACCCACTTAACACTCCATTATCCATTATATTATGGATTTGTTTTTAGACACCTGCCAATGTTAAGGATATTAAACGCATAAAAACTTATACACATGTAAACAGATGATAATAAAATGTATATTGTTATTCATCAGTTACATGTTGTTCATCTGTGTAAAAGTCAGTTACACTTTACCAATTTCATGTTACGCACTGTTTGTCTGGATTTGTTTTATTGGGATTTTAATCAACTAAATGTTATAATTTATTACATGATAATTGTGACAACTGATAAGATAAGCACATTGAAATTAAGACTACATTTAAACTTCTTACTACCCTAAAATAGTTCAATTATTACTGAAATCGTTGGAACTACTCAATAATTTAATATCAAACATCGGAGGACAAATCCGAGAAATTTTATAGGTAATTATAAAAAATAGTTTCACCCTGCCGCTTTAGGGCCTCATCTTTAAAAGTAATCTAAAATGGATCAAAACATAGGACTATATCTTTCAGTGGCTATCACGTATTTCAGAATTGTTTGGAATCCCATTTTAAAATAATATGCTAATGATGTCCCTATTTTTTTAATGGAAATGTATGCGAAGCCACGGATAGCCACTAGTAAATTTGAATTTTAAAAGTAACTAATTTCTTTTTAAATCATAAAGTAGTTGGATTTGACATTTAATAATACTTTATGATGTTTTTGAAAAAGTATACACATTTTCAAAATTAAAGCACAAATCCCCTGCAATGACTTAAGGGGCCATTACAATGTTTTTTTTCTTCAATTAAAATTTTGTGTTTAAAATGTTGTAACACGAAAGGTAAAACTAACAAAGAATGTAATCAACAATGAAAGAGAGGACATTGTACAGCACCGCGTTGTATCGCCATTATACAAAATCGTCCCTCAGACCTGGATTGGTTTCCTTGTAATGAGAAGGCACTTCAGTTCACTGTTCCATTACCTGCTTGTGTGTCTACAATATTTTATAAATTAAGGATAATTTCAACCGATTACTTTATTAAACAGTTCAATATACGAAATAATATATACAATATTATTCTTCATCTTGTGACAGTAGTCCTGTTAACTTACGGATAGATTCAACCAATTGGAGTTGACACTTGGTGGTATTGTGAACTAAACAAAAACACAATTTATGCCAGATTGGTCTCTGCTCCAATACCGCCTTTATGCGTCAAAATTACTGTGCACTTGAGCATAACTTCAGCCACTATTTATTGTTCACTTAGAAAAAGAAACCGAGGACACCTCTCAATGAAAGTAGACCTATAAGATCTTTGCCCAACGTCTGAAGTGCGGAATATTCTTCATGCGTAAGGGATTAGGGGTAATTTCTGCCTAGATCCAATAATACATCCAAATTCACGAGGGTATTAGCAATGAGGTAGGGTAGTAGCCATGCTATCTCAGGCATGCTACCTTGGCAGAAAGGGAAAAAGGGGGGGGGGCTTGTTCTGTTTAAGCCTCTATCAACCAAAGCGGCTGGTGGCGACACTACCTTAATTTCAAGCTTGTAAAACCCTGAAAACACTAAAGAAGCTTTAATGATTCCAACAATAACTATTCTGCGCAATCGACCCCAAATCTTTACCCAAATATATAGACATTTGTGTTCTTTGTGTGTATCTCTTAGACATCAGTTAGAGTGTCGAAATATAATTGAAAACTTAGTTTTTGCTGCAGAATTGTCACAAAACGTTTTGAAATAAAGCTTCAGCCCATTCGGTCGATAGGTATCTTTGTTATTTACTACTGCTAAATCTTCAGAAGTTTGTAACAACAATATGTCACGGGTAATGTGGATCATATTTTCTAACTTCAAAATTCTGCTATACAATTATTTTCAATTTGAAACGAATTCAAAAAGTATACTACAATCAAGATATTGGAAAAATGCATCTAACTGTCCAGAATGTATTACCACATCATTAGTTCCGGGATTAAATATTACATAGTAGTACCTCACAATTTATCTGCTAAATTTTCATAAAGTTAGACGTTAAGTTGAGAGGAGAAATTTTCATATTTTTATACTAAATTCTACAGCAACCCCCTACAGTCCACCCTATCAATCACGTTGTGCTTTATTTAAATACAAAATTAAAAAAAACTCTTTGTTGTAGAAGTTGTTAATGGAGTCATTCATTGTTGACAATAATTAAATTTGTTTAGCAACTATATTAGTTGATAAGATAAGATAATGTTTTGCAATGCAAGTTAAGCAACTTGATGTCAATTAATTAATTGATAGTTAAGTTAAGATTTAATTGCATTCTGTGTTATTATTTATTTCAAATTCCTGTCCTATTTCTATCTTGAGTTTTACTGAAATCAGTGCTAATACTGAGAAACAATTGTAAATAAAGCCATTAATATTATTATTATACTGTAAGTACCTTTTATGATAAGGACAATTTAAACACATCTATTTTCTTGTATCATCAAACGGGCACCTTGTAAGGCATCCTCGTGATGCTTATAATGAGATAATAATGAAAATCAATGACAAGATTTGTTTGCCTACTAAATTTGATATCGCGTACTCAGGACAAGGTTATGTAATTTTCCATACAGTTAAAAAATTCATAATAAAAATTAAAATGACTACTATATAAAAGTTAATATTATAGCCTACCTAGTGAACACCTTGTAATAAATACAATTAAGACCCTCAATGGCTAAAAATCTATTTAGTGATGTATAAAAATATATTTTACTACAGTCAACGTTAACTACATAAACCGCCAAGTTAAATAGTTCCGACTTCCAACGTAAAGATATTTTGGGTATGTCCCAAAGGCCATCATATAAGTGATAAACAAGATAGTTCCTCAAAATTTTAGGACTCATAGGAAAGTATGCGTCAACAACATTTTGAGGTTTTTAGATTATAGTCAAACTTTGGTTAAAAAATCAGTTAAAAACTTTTATTTTAATTTATTTACAAGTAGTCAATATATATAAAATCATCAAATTTTGACCTGAAAAAAGTAATGACATAAAATACTTTATGAAGACCATTTATGTAAGTTGATAGC
The DNA here is from genome assembly GCF_021130785.1 of Homalodisca vitripennis. Lineage (NCBI taxonomy): Eukaryota > Metazoa > Arthropoda > Insecta > Hemiptera > Cicadellidae > Homalodisca > Homalodisca vitripennis. The sequence continues at coordinate 50,335 of NW_025777695.1, read as the reverse complement.
TTTAAAAAAGACATTTTAAATGAAACACACAATTTAATGGTATTACTATCTTGGTGTACGTACATTCCGATCTTGTTGACCTGTTTCAGATGGAGGAAGAAAGCATTTAACTCACAACTATACTTGTTTAGAAAATTCTTAAGGAATAAATCAAGTGCGTCTTCATATTGATACAAAGATGTAGACATTTAAAAATTTGATTTAGTTAGTTTGAAATTAACTTTAACTTTGAACGTCGTATCAGTAACTTTTCTGAAGCTTGTAATGTAATCAATGCTAGTCCTTTATAATGAAGCTTTCACGAGAAGGCTCAGTTGTTGGTCTACAGGACGTCGACAAAGCCTGACGTTATCTTTGATCAGACTTGATTATAGCCTGAGCCACTACCATGGCGTGTTAATCGTCCTGTCATTTAGTGAATTGTAAAAAAATACTGTGTTAGAGGTTCTCGTAATGTTTCCTGTTCATCTAGAAATTCTGCCTTTTAACGTGTATTAACCATCCAAGATAAGCATAATATTCTTTCATAACCATTTTTTCATATTGTTGTTTATTATTTCATCTCGTATTTTATTCAACTAATAAACTTGTTGCCATTTAATGTCGTGCAGTTTAAAAATAATAAAAATGATAAAGTTAAAATAATTTTTTAATATCAGAGTTTATATTTTATTCAAGAACATTTATTAGTAGTCTTTGTTAAAAAACAATTGAATGCTTTATTATCCTCACTGTTGGATAAACTATCGTTTAAGTTTGTATTTTAGGAGTGTCTGGGGATGACATTTAATGATGTTTAAAATGACTTGAACCTCTTTAATTAACAATAGATTAGCGAAAACTAACAAATTAGGGCATTTTAACTAATATTTTACACATACACTTCAATTGCAGGTTTAATTGTAATGAGAAACGCACCCATTGCTTTTTATCATTGTACGACAAAATGATATGGAAAATAATCAGTTGAACGCATTACAGTAATGCGTTTTCTTGACGTTCTGTAAGAACATAATCTGCTAAAACGTATGAACTATTACAAAAGTAAAGAGAATTAAACTTAAATATTTTCTTCTATTGCATTTTTTTTAGTTAATTCAAGAAAGTTTTCGTTTCCAATAAATAAAACACTTAAAACATGAGATGCGCTGCAGCTACAACATAATCTGCTGCTGTTCTAGAAAGACTAACTTATAACTAAAAGCTTTCACTTGTTTCAGTCTAAGCTGTAAGCCAACTTTGAAACATAAGTTATACAAATAATACTTCCACTACGCCCAAATTATACAAATAAGTACACTGAGCCCATGCAATTCCTGGCGCCACTGCTTAGGTGTACCCGATTCGCGTTTGTTTAGTGAATGTGTTTAGTCACTGCGGGGCGTAATATCTCGCTGGGCTCATGTAAGCCTGTGTATGGTGCCGGAACACTGTACCTTCACTGACTGTCTGTATCAGTATATTTACTCGTCACTGCGGGACGTAATATCTCACTGGCTCATGTAAGCCTGTGTATGGTGCCGGAACACTGTACCTTCAACTGGCACTCTGTCAGTATATTTACTCGTCACTGCGGGACGTAATATCTCATTGGCCTCATGTAAGCCAGTGCATAGTGCCAGAACACTGTACCGTCACTGGCTCTCTGTCAGTATGGCCATTAACCCCAGTAACCGTTAACCCTAATAACGGTTACTCTTTTCACTTTGATTTTTACATTGTTCATTAACACTATTACTTCTCTTTAACTTTTCTCTAAGATACACCGTGAACAATAAAGAAAAGCTTAAAATGTATTCAGCCTTTAAGCAATGTGCAGGGATTCTTTATATAATCCAGTAAGGATGGACATATTTTACGATATACATCGTGAAAGTTTTATATTGCAAGAGGGAAAGGATTACAATTTCCGCTGTCAAGGTGATTCCTACATTTCGTAAAATTTATGCCTCGTGGTTTATCATGATGTGTCCAATTCTAAAATTACAAATGAGTCTAAGCTTTTTATTGAATTTATACAAATGTAAATTTCTCAATGTATTGCGAACGTATAGTATTACAAATTAACACTGATCTGTTCAGAAAAATATTGTTTTTTTCAATTACAACATAGCCTATTAATTATTTAGCTCACATTTCCTTGTCAAGACGTGTTTAAGTCCTAATGCTGCAAGACAATTACAATTTTATATGCAAAACTATTGACACAGAAATTAATATGAATTGGTGATTGAAATAAATAGAGTTATATTCGTTTCCAAATAACACTATACCGTTATAAAATATAACACTCAGTTACTGAGGTGTTATGTTCAAATAACTATGCGTTATATTTCTGTACCATCTGATAAGAGACGAAACATGACCAACATGTTGTGCGTTTTGCGGAAAAGCAAGCGAACAAGCAGGCTCCTGCAATTTATTCTCTACTGCGTGTGAGGCCTGGGAGCCAATTTCACGTGATTACAGGTGCTAAGAAAAGAATTAATATTAAGCCGAAAGAATTTGTTAAGTCAATATTTCGTCCCTCTGCCAGTTTTTGCTGGTGTTTTTCAGTATTGATTTGGTTCTTACAATTTAACTGCAACGGTTTAACTCTTGTCACACTCGATTTAATCCTTACATTCTGTGAAAGTGACGTTTCGATGTTTATTCGACATTCTTCATCAAATTAAGCAAATTTAAAATCACTCTAAACTAACACATACTTTTTCTAAAATAAGAACATTAAGCATGAAAAATATCCAGAGTTTTTCTCAACTGCAATGTCCAAAAATGGATATAGAACATAGTTGCTAAATATTTTAGTGATTTAGTATTAAAATTTGACTTGAGTCAAAGCTATCAGCCCTTTTTAGGCTGGCACAATTTACTTTTTGATAATTTTGCAATATCACCAAGAAACCAGACGGAATATTTCAATAATCATAGTATAGTAACAAATTTAAACAAGAACCTGCATAGACAATATTCTTATTATTTTTGTTTTTTTTTATACATTTCTTCTAAAATTTCAACAAAGAATAATCAAATCATAGGTTATTTCACGCATTCTACGTTATATTAGAATACAGAGATCAATGACTCAACAAATTTTCAAAACACAATCAATTCAATCAAGGAACAAAGATAGATCCAATTTACATGCAAATACGTCGCCCAAACAATAATGAAGTCACAAAATTTGTGACCGGGCGGCACTTTTTATTGGGTTTTCGTAAAACTTCACCTACTGAAAATGCAGCCAGGAGTAGTCGCATGTTTTAAGTTATCAGTAGCACCCTTATTATATAGAGATAATAATCAGACAAACACTCATTAAATTTTAACAAAAATGCTGTTACAGTATTTTAAGGTTTTTTTCCAATTAGGCCAAATTCCTTCCCGCAGATTAAAAAAAATCCATATTTAAGGAAATGCATTAGTTTACTGTCGGATAAAAGGTTAGTTAGCTAAAAATCCTATTACTAACAATCTAATTTATAGTTACTTTAATGTTTGATAAGAAAGTTAGTGTATATTGAACATTTAAAATAACAGTAGACACATAAATATTAAGAGTAAATGAAACTTCAGTCAATTATTATGTTATCGCAACAACAGGCTGTTGAAACGAGGAATACAAACTGTAATATTATTTTATTCCCCGTTTTGTATTCTCTATAATATCAAACAGCATAAAAGAAGTAATAGTTCATATGAATGTTACTCTTTGAATTTAAATTATTTTCAGAATACATGGAATTTCCTGGAATCACATATTACACAATTTGTTTGGAATGAGTTCATACGAGGACGTTTATCAAATTTTTTGAAATTTTTTTAAAATTAGTCATTATATATATAGAATCAATGTTTGTTTTGTTTTATTTTTGCCCAGAAGCTAAGTATCAATGATACTGAACCGTGTTAGGCTAATATACATGGAGATAGATACCTCAGCAGCCTACATTTGTAATGGTATTAATGAAGGATCTATTATTGTTAGTTAAGTAAGAGTGGAAAATTACAGCAAAAACATTAAACTATGTTGAGAAATAAAATATTAGTTTCCTTGAAAGGTCATTTAGTTGTTGATTATTTACTCCGAAAAATCAATCGATGCCCCATATCTCCTTACAAACTACTTAGTAATATGTTTTTTAAACATTTAGAGGTCTACATATTAACAACATTCACTCAATTTAAAAATATCTCTCATAATGTACGATTTAAATAAGGTTTTATTTTATGCATCAAAATCTATATGATTGTGTATCACGTAACCTATGACTTAAAACAAACTAACAGTCGCCGCAGCAATAAATGACTTTGTGGAATAATTAATACAAATATAAGAACTTTAATATCTGAGGTCAAATATAGGCAAATTAAAATATTAAAACTCAATCTTTTCTTTTACTTTTTTATAATTTTTATTCATAGAACGATAATCATTTAGATTTAAACTCAGTACCCTCAGTTTTGGCGGTCAATGGCAAAGTTATCATTATACAATATTTGAAAAGTTACGTGAAAAAACATTATTCTGCTTATTTTTAAATTGAGAATAGAAAGATTTTTTTAAATCCAATTTATTTTTATTAAAGAAATTTTTAAAATTATGTACATCATTATGCATGTCTTAGGTATTTTCTTCATTTGGGTTGGGCTCAACACCACAATAATCTTTAAAGTAGACATGTGGTATATAAGAATAAGCTTGTTTATTGTAGGCAAAAAATCGAAATTGGAATAAACAAATTTCAAACTTATAAAAAAGCATGGTGTTCCGTAAATTTCAACATTTAAAAAAGAATGCCGTCACGTTGAAACGAGTTGAGATAAGTGAATTCTGTTTTAATCAATGATTTACTTGTAAAAGGACCTTGAAAATTATGTATGATTTTCCCTATTACAAATAATTTAAAACAATTTAATTCGATCTCTTGACTCTTAATTTTGGAACCCATAGAAATTTAGGAATATATTTTCAATGGACTTCCCACGGGTGATTTATGGAGATAGTGCTTTGTTTTATGCCAATAAACCAAATCATTCTCTCGCTATACATACTGCACGGGTAGCCTGCCTCACACCGTATAAAACATTATGTTAATTGAGTTTCGTTCGCTAGAATTTATTGTTTGTTATTGTTCAATCATGGTCACTATGTAAATGTATTCAAATGAAAACAAGGATGTTCTAGTTGAATAAATCGTCATTCATATTAGTTTTAGTCATCCACACTTTCCCTATGTACATATTATACTGTATCCAGCATAGATTTAATTCAATCATAAGAGTAAAACATAAAAAGTAATCTTAAAAGTAATTTGTCAGACGAGGGTTTAAAGAGGAGTCAAGTTATCCTTTACTTAGGGACATGACCATTAAGAGAAAAAAAGTCCATTAGGCAAAAGATTTTAATGTGCTACAAGATTGATGAAGGTTTGACTCAAACCGTCTTCAGATATTCGTGTAACATGAATGTGAAAGAAATTTATGACAATGGAATAAAAATGTGTTTTGTCTGTTTATAGTGCTATTGTGCACTGTTTAGTAAAACACTACCTATATAACTACTCTATAGGTTATTTGATTTAACACAAAATTTAATTTCACCAGGTACCTGAAGCATTGTTTAGTTTGTAATATATACAAACACAGGGATTTATATATAATTTCTCAAATATCCAATATAAAATCAATGTAGAAAAGAAAAACGTCAGTCTCATGTCCAAGCATTGAAACAATGTATGATTCGTAATGTATGTGGGCCTATAGTATAATGACGTTTTGTTACCATCAATATAAAGCTACATACGAGGGCTACCCAGAAATTAAATAACGTTTCGCTCTGTAGCTGCTAGAGGCGGGACTATCGCTGGCATTTTGATGTCATGGCGTTTCTATCTCCGTTTAGTGGCTTTCCAGCCGTGCTATTTGGAGGTTACATATGTTAGTTTCAGTAGTATTAGTATTGGAACTAAGCTATAAGTTTACAAGTTTTGAGGGAGATGCATAATTTAAACCATACATTTCTTTCTCACACACATACACTTATTAGTTGCTTCACAGTAAAAAAAAGAGAAGTGTCATGAAAACTCGGTAGTGAATATTGCAAATAAAAATGTTATAGATTTTTAATTCTAGAACACGTAGGTGATTCGTGATGTAAGTTTGTTAAATTATAGAGTACAGTTTAGAAAATTATAAATTAACAGTGATACATAGTACTCTCCGCAATTAACGTTTCCAAATTATTGTTTTGGAAGATAAATATGTCAAAATTCAATTATAAAACAATATACCAAAGAAACTCTTAATCAACTTAATCATTATTGAGAGTACACAAACGAGAATGCACTATATCTGTAAATAATATATAAGCATTTTTAGTTCCCCAATTAGCTAATGTTGTAACATAACTAATTATTAAATTAGCTCGTGTATTTTGTCATCAATATTACAGCAACGCAGCTTAAATTTCATCAAATATCAAAGGTTAAGAATGTTATTGCAATTACACTAATGTAGCACGTTATGGCGAACATCCTAATATACGTTAATAATGAATTATCCTGCACTGGATATGGAGATTTCAATAAAATTATTAGGAACCCGTAATATGTTTGGACGTTGTCATTAAAAAATCATTTTTTCTACAAAGAACTACAATGTCAATAATATTCTGTGCCGCATTAAATTATTTTGCATTTCACTAGAGGTTATTAATTCCTTTTGGCAGTTTCTGTTTACATTAGGAGTATACATTTTTATACGCGATTGTACATTGGGAATATAATTCTCTTTGACGTTGGCAGGCAGCTTTGATTGTTTTTACTGCTTAGTATATATTAAGGTTAAAAATAAATATCTTAGTTAAAAACATCGTGAATTAGGTGCAAATTATGTTAGCATTTTAAAAAAGAACTGACAACTCAAACACAATGTTAATGATACAAATTATTTTAATCGGAAGTATTCCTACTGGAACCAACTCAAAACAGCATTAGCAGAGTGTTTTCCTCGACACCATGAAAAATCGTGTTAGTTTTCGCCTTGAAATAGGTAGTGGAAGCGAGCGACCTGACTTCTATGACCTAAGTTCGTAAGTAGCCGATATATGACTAAATGGTGGGTCTCTTTTGGCTTGTTGGAGCAGTTGATTTGGACATGAAAAAAGCATATTCAAAATGCTACGTAATATAAAAAGATTACATTAGTTTAACATCGTTATATCGTTTTTAAAACGAGCCTTGAAACTGGCCTGATTAAAACGGTCAAGATAAAGTTGAAGGGAAGAAGAACAGGGAGAATGACCCTTCATGTCGGCTATTTGGCTTTCAGTTTGAAACTTTGCCAGTCTAATTTATATTCACAGTTCTAAAGTGGTACTTCAGATAAATGGTTTCTGCTTGGGTTATAATGAATGAATTTAATTTGCTTTATAACTTTAAGCTTACCCTTTGCTTAATAAATATTGATCACAAGATAAATTTACAGAATATTTGAATTTTTTAGTCAAACTTACGATAAGGGGTATTAAATGGGAATATTTGGGTGTCATATTCATTAATACAGGGGGAAACTGGAAAAAGGTATACATTCATAAGACTTTCAGGTAGGTTTTATTTCAATGCCATAATTTAGATAAGATAATTTAGTGGGATTCATTTACCACCCGGGCAATTAAATCCAAATGTCCGGGATATATATATATATATATATATAATATTATATACATAATATATTATATAATTTCAATAAACATTGAATCGCAAAAAGTACAGCGGGTAACACAAAAGAATAACAATTCCTGAATATTTTTGTGGTATCACAGTGATGGTCGGCGTGGTCTTAGATTATAATAATTGTACAGATGATTGGTACTTTGTAGTATTTAAAACAACGTTTACAAAACAACAGCATGTTACATATTGCAAGTTTAAAAGAATTTTTTTTTAATATTTGGCAATAGTACATACATATTCTAGGATATAGAATATCTTGTGACACCATACTATAAATGTACCAAAGGTAAAAATATTGATAAATCCTAATAAAAATATAGCGGCTACCATTTTAAACTTTTGTTGTAATTTGCGTAGAACAATTATTTTTGTAGTAAAAATAAATATTTATATCAAATTTCAACTCTATAACACAAATTGTTTTAGAAAAACTAAAATAGACTTGCTGATTGAAAAAGAAACATTTTTAACCTATTTGAAAAGTACCCTTTGCAATAAAATTTCATCCAATACACCAAAGGTTTTAAGAAGTTTGTTAACACCCAATAAAAATATTCTCATATATTCATAATACAGACTGAATACTTGTCCATCCTTTATCACGGGCTGGTTTTCTTGTTTACTATTGAAGTATTATGATGGATTGTGCCCATATTTAGATAACATCAGCTGATACGGAGATAACTTTGCCTCTAGTCAGTATTATTGGAAGTGTCTAGACACAATTCCTGTTATCGGTCCTTCAAGCGACAATTTATGGCGCTCTGTATCAATAATTGTAGTAGTGATACATATAGAAGGTTGAGGCTTTTGGAAGTTACTGTTCTCACTTTAGGTGAGCATTAACTTTGGCGAAGCATTATTTTAAAGTTTTTATGAAGGAATGTTTAACAACCGTCCTCCATATTTATAAATACAACATCCTCATTGACTGAAATTCAGCGAAGCCTATCAATCGTATCGCTGGAAAAATATAATTTATGTCTGTCTGTCCGACGATATCTAGAAAAGGAACTGACGTATGGACTCGAGTAGTGCACTAAACGTAATAATTATGTGAGGAACACTTATTTATATGATGGTATATGTCATTCCAAGAGATGTTCCTGAGCTTTAGTTCGTATTTTCACTTTGGCCTTATGGGTAACAATGATTAAAACGACAAAATAAAAGAATAAATTTTTAATAAAACTCAATACACCTATAAGAGTTTAAACATTTGTGATATGTAGGCTATACATGCAGCCTAACACATACATAAATTTGTAGTCACATATGAATAAATCTAATGAAGAGAATTAATTGTTCCATATTTCAAAAAGATTTCATAAGTAGACGTTAAATTTTATATGAAACCTCATTTCTAAAAGAACTAGATATGTTGTGTAGTGTAATTTTATTTTGTTTATTTCGTGCATGTGAGACATTACTATTACTTGTGAGACAAAATAACGATTTCCATATCGGATATAGCCCGAGCTTTAGCAAAGCGTATCACTCGTGTGGTTTGAAAAAAATAATTTATGTCTTTATGCCTGTCTGTCCGCAGGATATCTGCAAAACTAACTGACATATATGCCATACATTTTGCATTAAACAGAATTTCTATATTAGCAACTCTAGTTTTATGGTGGTGCTTGTCAGCCTATTGGAATTTGGCTGAGCGTTAGCGAATGATTTTACTTTGGTCCTATGGACAACCATGAAGGAAACGAGATAAAAGTTGAATAAATACATTTTGTAAACACACTGTGTATAATCGGATGAGATTTTAACAAGTGGCAGTTTAATTCATAGAGTGCAGACAAAATATGATAAAATTACGTCAATATTAAAATTCAGTGACAATAATAGACTCCATCTCACTCCATAGTTGTAGTATCCTCGCTTGTTTAGTGGAACTTTTATTTTAACATTGCTTTAAAACCTAACCTGCTGAACCAGAATGGGAATAAACCATGTGGTATGATATATCGAAAAATATTTCCTACATACAATTTGAATTTTGCATGATACTTCATTTCTCCATAGTCAAGAATGGAGTTTTATCTGGGTGTATGCCCAACAGTGGAATTTGGCCGAGGATTATTGATGACTATCACTCCGTAGCTAACACTATTTTATAGTCTGCCGGAAGGATGTAAACATTTCTGTTTGATTGTGTGTCCCAGATGTGTCCGCAGGATATCTAGAAAATGCAATGAGCTGTATAGGATTTAAATCTTGCATGCTACCTTAGCGAAGCCTGTTACGTGACACCTGGTGTGGCGTACTCAACCTTGTCTTAGCAAGGATAGAAAGTTAAGTGCTACAACAGCTCTAATAACCGATATTGTATTGATAAAAGCCTATAAAATTTGATAAACATCCAGAATATGTTTTGCTAACTTATTTGCTTCACATACGATACAATCTAAACATGTATATAAATATAAACATTTTTATTGACAATTTAACTTAACCTTAGTACCTGAAGATGAATTCCCAGAATTCGAAATGTACATAGTATGAAAATAAAAATTTTAAAAAGTGTTAAAAGGTTTATAATTATATACATATTTACCAAACAATTTTCGAGGCTATGTCTCTAATAAGAATCTAAACAGTTAACACTCTCATTGGTTTGTTTCATTAAGTTAATCAGGTAACTTATAACAAGTTCTGAAACAGGAGTCAGCTGTCAGAAGCATTTCTCTGATTTGATTGAAACTCCTGCTTTATAATTAACTCAGAATACGAGTCCTCACAATACTTCTTGGACTATGTTCTTTATCTAATGAAAGGTTTGATGTGTTAACAAAAACGCATGTTTTAGATAGGTTTCAAAATCTAGCTACAGCTACACTGGAAAATAAATATATGTAAATCTATCTATGTTTCAATAATTACAATTACTTATTGAAGAATCGTTACGAAAATCGGCGTTATCTATTATCTATATGGCAAAGATTTATCTTTATATAGGTTTTTAGTAAAACTTTTATCCAGAAATGTTTAGCCCATCTAAAACCCAATAAACTGATCTAACAGAGAAGACTGTGTGAAAATCTTATTAATCGATCTTCAATTTGGGTGGACACGATTTATTTAGCCTATTCTTACGTGCAAGGTAAACTTGAGACTCCATCACTCAAACAAATATATGTCGTCCTGCAAAAGTTTGTTCTCTTCCAAAATTGTCATTGTCATAACAGCAGCAAAAACTAATCGCCCATTTTCACTCGTTTGTAAAAGAATTACTTAGCCCGTTTTGTAGAAGCTTCATAAATCTTAATCACTTTCCGGATTTTAGTTATATAGCGATATAGAAATCATACTAAACAAAACAAAATTTCAGTTGATCTATCACAAAATGTCAACGAGGAATAGCGATTCTCAATATAATACTGAAGAAATTTACAGTAGTAAACAAACTAAAATACTGATAAACCGTGAAATTTAAAAAAAGGATAGCTTGCTCTGACATCAATGAATGTATTTACGATATTTTTCAATTACGAACTGCAAATGCGTTTGAAAAATTTTCCATAAAGCAATTATAAATCTAGGTCACTATGTAAAACAACACAGGTGATAACAAAATAAACGGACGTGGGAATTAAAAAACACCAACGTGACGTAAACAGTTTGACTTCAATCAACTTGAACTTAATTACGTTGTATTAAATTTTGTGCATTGCATGACTAATAGTGTAGAGTATAATAACATTGCTGTGCTCTTACTACTGTTTGTTTAGTACCTTGTGATGAACTTGTGTACAGTACACAATTAATAATTCTTATATTAGCTACATTTTATTAGACCTTTATCTAATGCAATCTTTATTTTCCAACAAAAAAGAAAAAACACAACATACATTTAATTCTCTAGTTAATAATAAATTTGTAAAAAATCCACTTTAATTTAATCTAAACATGCAGTGGGACTTTCTACAACTACAATCCTGAAAACAAATTTTATGACTATTGGTTATTCTCTATTCCGTGGTCTTCAAAATTAAGTTATAAACTTTCAGAAGTGGGCACTTAATCCCAATATCCGTTCTGAAACCTTCAAATGTATTTGTACTTTAGTTAATAGCATTGAATTCGCCTTCCGTTACATTTATATTACGTTATAATTTTGTATGTATATTTTTTAACATACATAGTAACTAGCATATAAAGTATCCTTGCCCTTATTACCCTTACCTAAGGTTTAACTCGTAACATAGAGCTATGTCAAACCAATATGGATGTTAATCTACCATTCTTACTTTAGACATTTATCTAGAAAACATGTGATATAAAATCATGCCTTGGTGTTATTACGTATTTATTTTATTTGATGTTGATGTAGTGTAAATAGTATTTGCATATAATATAATAGTACAAAAGTAATTTTTAAAGACTACAAATACTAAAACACATAAATGTATCTGACTATGTAAAAAGGTAAATAATTTGAAAAAGAAAAAATGATTAGCATGCTAGCTATAAGATTCATACATTAATACGTACATATCTAAATATCTTGAGGATATTGCGTACTTTGAATGGCTGTATAGCCCTCTCAAGCATCATTATAGAAAACAAATCCCAAGACAAAATATTTAGCTTTTAAAGACGGACCGAAATTCACGTTTTTCTTTTTAAGATATTAGAATTTATTATGTCTATGTATAGTGTTTTGTAAAATATTTTATTTATTTATTTATTTACGGACAACCCATTTTAAACAAAATATAGTACAAAGTTACAAAGGCTAATACAGATAAGCTGCAACACAAAACAGTAATATTAACAAATTACTGTAGTATGATAATAGATACAAAACAACCTAAGATGAATTAATACATGTAAGATGCAAAAGACCAAATGAATTAGCAAACAATAAGAGGGAACAATAATAAACTATGAAAAATAACACGATGACTAATAGACAACAAGGCAATAAAATATGAAAGAGCTAACAATGATCAACTATGAAGAAGAAAAAAAACAAAACCTAGAATATCAGCAAATGAAAGAGAAAAAAACACAACTTTTAAAAACATGATAATAAATAACAATGATAAATAATTTTATGAACAATGAAACATAAATAAATAACAAATGAACAATTTGGTACTAGTGAGCAGTGCAAGCAAGCAGAAATAGATATGAATCAATAAATTTTAAACCGCGATTAAGGGACAAAATAGTTAATATACTGTATTAAAAATGATAGAAATAAAATAAGTATTAACAGTAAGAAGCGTTAAATAAAGTGATTACAAGCAATAAAGAAATCTAATAATAATAATAATAAATTAATAGTAATAACAAATAACTACTATACGAACATAAAAAAACAATGCATATTTTACATGGAGCCTTCCTTTCTTAATCTTCCATGGAGAGCAGTTGGTTAATCTGTCTCTTAAACGATACAGCACCAGTGTTAAAAATGTCTAGTTCCAGTGGTAGTGTATTCCCAAGCGTCTGGATCCGGACCATCGTGCTGTTCCTTTCGTAGTTTGTAGAGTAATGCAGTCTTGCAAACAGGTCCCTCGATCTTGTACTGGCAGGAACGTGGAACCTTACCCACGTTTACCATTTGATCTACCGTTTGATATTGTAATGTTCGCTAAATCAAATAATGTAATAGTCACGGTGGAAGTTAGTGAACAAATCAAAGTTTTGTTTGTTACATACGTTTGGTAAGATTTATATAACTGATTGGATGGTAAGACTAGATAGTCAACACTCTGAACAGTTAGCATCTGGTGGCCTAATTAATGAGAGAAGTTGGAGATGGCTGAGGACCCTAATAATCCTATCCTAGTACATTATCCACCAGATATCGCTTAAACTGAGTTACACAGCGGAAAAAATGTTTAATCTTAACCTTTCCGTTATTTAAAATGTCTTTATTGTATATAATATTCAATTTACGTATAATTTGATACATTTAAACAAGCTTTTAATTCAAAAGCAGTACAAATGATACGGAGAAGTAGTATTTTGGAAAATATTTAATAACTTTATACACTTCATGAGCTTGTGAAAACTTTTTCGGTCCTGTAGAGAATTGTTTAATATACTATTTATTAGGCAAAATAAAACGCTTTTCCGTAATAAAACACGTACATATGTCCATCTTTTTGTCCTGTAGCTCTCATGATTTAAGCAAAGCTATAGTTAATCCAGTTAAGTACTACTCGTAACATTCACGTCACACTCCCACAAACTGTCAACAAATCGGAAAAAAATTCCTTTTTGATTTATCGAAAGATAGACAATTTGTTGAATTATTAACTATTTTGATTACATAGACATACGTGAAACGTGAAAGAGAGTGCAAATTTTACTCCGGAAACGTTGTGTACTTATTGTAACACAACGATGGTTAATGTTCGTTATCATGTTGTGCTTATACATCGTATGTTATAATAAAATAGTACTGAACTATTAATTGCTTTAGCAGATAAATCTTTTATGTTAAAGATATCATATATTACACTTAACATTCAATTCAGGTAGGTATGAATAAAGATTTAAATTAGGTAAAACAAAAATATAATCTTTATTATTACAGAGAGACTATGATATAAAAAGTGAAAATACTTAATTGTATTGAGTATATATTATATAGTTTGTGCTGATGAGTATATAATATGACACTTTCAGGATGATTCCTGTTTTACCTTATAATATAAACTAATAATAAATCAGGAAGTTTCGGATCATATAACAAGTAAACCATTGAAGCGTAAAAAGATTCAGTTGTTTTCTCGTCGCTCCGCCTGGAGTATTCTGACACGCTCGAACATTAACGCTGCTGCTTATGTGAAATTATACCTTTAAACTTCATACAACAATAATTTTATAGAGAGACTAAAGTGGTTTTAAATTTATCGAGGACAGTTTTTAAGCCTAATAGAATTGGTTAATACACCCTTTTATTTAAATAAACAATTTTATTTCAGTGATTATTATGCAAGTACGATGATATTTAAACGTATGCTAAGATGTGCTACGTTTTTTGGCTATACACTTTCAAAATAAGACTAAGATTTTTGAAATTATTTACTTTTTTCCTAAATAAACGCAAACGAGGACTTGTATCATACTTTTCAAAGGCTTAAAGGGATCAGTTATTAAGGTAGTTAAGGACCAAAATAAGTTTTATTTTACATAGCTATCTCCTCTTATATTTCAACAAAAAAATTTACAGAAACAATATTTTGTAGTAAGTACGGGTAAATAATTGTACATTCCTATTCCTATTGAATTATTGTAATTAAAACATTACACAGCATTTTCAGAGATATCTTAAATGTTAGAATATAGCAAGATATATTTGCTAGATGTAAATTCAGCCTTATTGTCCCCAGAGCCAATCCTCTGATTAGTTACAATGTATTCCATAGGCAATACCAGGAGTGGGGATATTAGTTGGAATATTACAAGGCTCAGTTATCAAACTTGGGAGGTTATGTGCCACTGATAGTATGTGTTTTACAAACATTTCAAACAACAACCTTGTAAAATCTTACCTACCCAAAGTAAAGCAATCGTACCAGGAATTTTTATATTTTTGTTTATTATACATCCTTATTCAAATATTGGGTTTAGATAAAGTTACAGTTTTTAGCAATTATAAATTGGTTTACAATTTATTTAATTCTACATGGCTTTTATTAGAGTTATTCCAAAAAGTGTTATTTAACATAATAAATCTATAGATTTCATAATTTTTACGTTTCATATTTTAGAGACATCAATAACATATTTGGATTACATAAATCAAAACAGAGTTTTAAATGAGTAAGATTAAACGTTTTTACAATTATTTTTCAGTGATTGTATAAAAATCTGTCTGTTACTAATTTAAATGAGAGTGAATAATGTAATAATTTCATACATACTAATGGTAAAAATTAATGAAAGATTATGCAAGTCAACCGAATTCAAATTAATTATAAGGGAATTGATGAGTAGGAAGAATACTTGATTAGTTAAAATTATATTACATTAAAAATAACTAAACTTTTTAAATAAATTCGTGAATGGGCAAGGCATTCTAGAGTAGCGGGGAGAGAGGAAGTTCACTGACAAAACTTTAACATTTTAAAGTTAATAAATAATTTGGCACAAACGTGCATTTAACATCTAAAAACTTTACGTTTACTGCTAATGACAAGTTACATAACTTTAAGATCTTCAGTAGGATATATATATACTCCTCTCTTACTTATTCTGAACTGCCCCTCTTCTGATTCTTCATCTTGATAAGAGCCATACTGTGTTTTTAAACTTGTTACAAATGAAATAAACAATCTTTACGTTAAAATATGAGTTAAATGTTTTTGTGACTTAGACCACTTCTACTGAAGATATAACTAATACCTATAATTAATTACATTAATTATTGACATTAATAATTTTTTTAGTGCAGTATATATAATATATATATATATATATATATATATATATATATATATATATATATATATAGAGAGAGAGAGAGAGAGAGAGAGAGAGAGAGAAATGAAATATTTCTTTATTTGAGGCGAAATTAGGGCCTCATGGCCCTTTCTTACATTTAACCTCATATAGTAGCTATAACAAATATTCTTATTTTTTTATAATAATAAAATTAAATATTTTGCTTTAAACATTTTAAATATGAATAACAAAAAGTACAACTTTATTGAAGAATATAAACTAAAAAATATATAATGATTAAAAAGGTACATTCACTTATTTTTAAACACATACTCAAACAAAAATAATAACATATACTTGTATGTAATGAATCTTACAAACACACTACCCTCACGCACACACACTACTCATGCCAGTGCAACCGCAGCGAAAGAGACCTATGCCGACCCCGCCCCAACCATCTGCCCCAGATAGTGCTCCCTCAGCGACGCCACGAACCGAGGACGACTCTCTAAGGATGTTATGGTACGAGGAAGAGAATTCCACAGACGACATGCCGTTATTACAAAAGACTTGTCATATACAGTAGTTCTGTGCAACGGCATGCGGAGCACAGACGAACCAGAGCGAGTTCTATCCACACCACTTTGAGAGGACAAATTGGAAATCGTTTAAGAAATAATTTGGAAAGCCAGAATGTAAAATTGAGTGGACCAATGTTAAGATTTTTATTGATATGAGGTCATTTAACTTCAAGATCTTTGTATTAATATAACAGGGCGTTATATGCTCATCCCTCCTGAGATCAAATGCATATCTCATACAATAATTTTGGGTTCTCTGGAGTTTTTCACCCAAAGCCACAGTCATGTCGTTCATCACACTATTACAGTAAGAAAAATGAGGCAGTATGAGTACTTTAACCAACAACAGTTTTATATGAAGCGTCAAAAACCTCTGCAGTTTTTTCAGGGAATGTATTGATGCAAAAACTTTCTTACAAGTCTCTGTCACTGCATCAGTCCAGCTAAGAGTACAATTTATTGTCAGTCCTAAGTTCTTAACTTTGTCGTAATAAGGTAGTACAGTTCCATTCACAGTAACGTTACGTATAGATGTAAAATCGATCAAAGATCGAGAGCGGTAATGAGAAATCACAATTGGTTTAGTTTTTTCGTGGTTTAGTTTAAGTCCATGTTTACTAGTCCAGTCCAGTACATTTTTTATATCAGAGTTGATCATGGTAATGCCATCATCGATTTGGTGTGTGTTTAACGTGGACATATATCTGGAGCTCATCAGCATACATGTGGGACTTGCAGTGTACCAGTACCGTGCTCAAGTCATTAACGTACAACACAAACAAAAGAGGACCAAGTATGGAACCCTGAGGAACACCACACTCAACACGCAGCCAGTCGGATGTTATGTCACCTACCTGTACACACTGCCTTCTGCCAGACAGATAAGACCTCTGCCATTTTAGGACATTTTCTGAAAAAACCAATGATTCTCAATTTTGCCAATAGTAGTCTGTAGTTTACACAATCAAAAGCCTTTGAGAAATCAAAGAGTGTCAGTATTGTGCTTAGTTTTTGGTCCATTGCGAATCGTATATCGTCAGTGACTCTCAGCAAAGCAGTTTCAGTACTATGTCCTGGTCGAAATCCTGATTGTAAATCATTTAGAATGTTATTTCGTGTTAAGTAATCAGTAATCTGGCAGTGCACAATTTTTTCGAGGCCTTTGGATAGAGCAGGCAGAATACTAATGGGTCTGAAGTCTTGGCAAGATGTTGGAACTGAGGTCTTGTTCAATGGGCGGTCAATAGCAGACTTCCAAAGTGAAGGGAAAATACCTTGTCTCAGTGACATGTTGAAAATGTATGTGATTATTGGAAGAGTTGCAAAAAGAATGTTTTTTATTAATTGGATTTTAATGCCGTCAGACCCTTCAGCATTACTGCCAATACGGCGAATGGCTTTCAAAACATCCGATTGTGTTACAGGTTTGAAAGTAAATTTTTCATGTTCGTGCCGATTGATAGGTATATTTAGAAGTTCATTAACATAATCCGAAACTTGGTTTGTATTGACAGTCTGACAACAAGAAACAAAATAGTTATTAAGATCATTTAAGGGTAATTGGATCAGAGGAGAAGCGCGGTCTTTGCCCAAACCAAGTTTCCTAACATTGCGCCACAAATCACTAGATGTCTGTTTCTTTTCAAACAGTTTACGTGTGTATCTCAGTCTGGAATTTCGTAGAAGTTGTTTGACTCTATTCCTAATTTGTCGATATTGAACCATTAAAACGGGGTCACGAGCTCGTCGAGCTCTCCTATACAGGGAATCACGTTGAGCCATCAAGCTAAGAATTTCACACGTGATCCAAGGCACTGGGCGCCGCTTTGTTAAACGTTTGGTAACAATTGGTGCATGTTTATCGTATAGCCCCAGAATGGTGGTGTTAAATGATTCAAACCATGTCATCAACAGATTGCAATGTCTGTAGATTCTGCCATGGGGACGAATAAACATCATACATAAAAGAGGCTTCGTCCATTTTTTAAAATCTCTGTATTTAATAAATTTTATTTTTGGCTTTGGAACTTTGACCTTGATAACACAGTACACAAGATCGTGACGTGAAACGGCTGGAATTGGAAGCTGCCCTAGATGCGTCACGTCAGAGGGGTCAGTAACCACTAGAAGGTCCAGAAGGGTGTCTGACTCGGCAGTGTGATGTGTCGGGCCTAGTGGCAGTATAGTAATGTTAGTAGAGTCGAACATTGTTATCAGTTGCCTAGTATTATAATCTGCCTTTTTGAGTAAGTTTGTGTTAAAGTCGCCCATGATCAAGGACTCGACTGTAGCCGGGCAAGTGGTGTAAGAGAGCATTTTCAAAGTCTATCAGATGACCTATTCTGGGAGGCCGATAGCACACACCGATCAATAGAACATCCGATACAGAAAAAACCAATTTCAATGAACATGAACTCAGGCCTGGCCAAGTATTCAGAGGGAGATGCGGACAAAAGCCTACACCTCAGACCCTCTCGAACATAAACCGCAACACCGCCATCAATCTTTAGAATTCTGTCATTTCTCAGCAGCATTACATTATTAATAAAATTGCATAAGTTAGGAGAGTGATGTAATCAATGCACTATAAGTATATAGTAAAAATAAGTTTAGAAATAAAATTAAGTATAAATAAACAGTAAATTTAGTATTTGCTATCCTGACATATAATTTTAAAATATAAGATTAAGACAAAATATGGAAGTGTAACAATATTAAATTGGCATTGTATTATACAGACAAAAATATTACATTAAAATATAAACGCATTGTTAGTTGTTAAAAATTTAAATTCACTCATATAAATTGCAATTTAAGTTTATGTGTTATTAAATAGTCATTTATCGATCCATAACAAGATAGAATACAATTTAGCTTATAAAACTTAAAAAAAGTAAATTAGATAAAAAATAAAATTTAATTAAATATAAAATTTGTGTGTTTTTTTGTATGGAGTTTCTAAGCGGAAGGAATGTCATCTACTGATGTGGCGACTCTCCTTTGTCCATCCCTGCCAACCCAGAAAACCTTGCCATCCAGAGTCCAGACACTCCTGGGCCCAAACTTTTCAGTGGCTCTCTTGAACGTCTCCATCCTGGCAGCAGGGAGGTCCTCCCGTATTGTTATTTTTGTTCCTTTGAGTTTCTTTTTATTGGAGTACACTTCCCTCCGCTGTCTGTAGCTGGTGAATTTTACTAAGATGGGACGCGGTCTTTTGTCTGCTTCGGCGCCTAACTGTGGTACACGGCCAACCCTATGGGAACGGTAAATGTTCTATGAGAGTGAGAGAGAGAGAGAGAGAGAGAGAGAGAGAGTGAGAGAGAGAGAGAGAGAGAGAGAGAGAGAGAGAGAGAGAGGAGAGAGAGAGAGAGAGATACTTTGATACTTTCTTTATTTATCCTGCCATGGTTTAGACCAATGGTCCACTCCACCACCATGACAGGCAACACATATTCATATGTAATACAATGTTTGTATAGAATATATACATTGAGTTTTGATAAACAAACTTTATGATTTTCATTCTAAACTAATTAATAATGAATTCTCGTAATCTGCTTTGCGTCCTCTGGAGATGCCCATTGAACCTGAATTTTAGAACCGATTTAAGCTGCAGTGGACATATATCAATCTCTTCGTGTAGCTTCACTTACAACTATTACTTATGTCTCTGAAAACAAGTCTTTCAGATAATGTCCACATTTTTTAATACAGGATAAACTCTATGAAAAGCTTTACTCCATCTGAGTTATTTAACTTTATAAACATTGTAAAAATCTTTGTAAAATTAACGCTCAATCTTTCAACATTAGTACCACAGAATAAGAATATCAGTTAGATACGATAGTTTCTAACGCGTTTTTTTTCCAATTCAACTGGTTGAAATATGATCGTTCAAGTTGATATAAACGAAAGTTAATGTTCTTTATGTAATTTGTAACATTATTTTGGTTACGGTTCCTTGGAATTACATTGTTATTATAACTTATACATTTTCCCATTTTCTCTCGACTCCAAACCTTTTTTAAAGCGGCAATAAAAGAATCAACAGTACTATTCTTTAGCTAAGAAGAAATGTATATCTTTAGGGCCTCAGCTGTAATTACTAATAAAATCTGTTCCAGTACAGCTCACACCTTCATGTATGCAGTGTGTTATCTCTTGCTGAAAGTCCTCTTTCGTTTAATACATATACACGTATAAACAATCCTTTATTTTATCAGAATTCAATCGTTTCAAGAAAAGTGTATTCTGATTTATCTCAACATAACAGTAAATATTTAGAATGTTCTATAATTCTTATAAGTATTCCAGCTTGGGACTACTGACTTCTTCAGCACTCAGAGTACCTCACTCGCATTCACCTGAGAACGACTAGCATTGTAGTCAGAGTTGAGTGCTTAGTCTGAAAGTTTGGTCGTAATACCAAATTGCCTTTCTTCTTGTTAAGACATGTTTATTGCGTAACGTGTAATAGTTATTATATGTGAAATCTCTATTATTACCTTTATTTTACCAAACATATTAGCTAACTTTGTAATAATGGATAAAAGACATTAGTTATAAAGAATCTGTTTCAACTCCATATATAAGAGCAATACAAATAATTTTTTAATCAGTTTTAAAAGCCTGAACGATTATGAACTATGAAGACTAAACATTCGTTACTGAATATACAGAATATAGTCATCGTTAATTTTCCAAAAGGAGATTGCATATCCAACAGCTTGGACTGATTAGGTTAAATTTAACCAATTTAAACTAATTAATGACCTATCAGACATCGATATTGTATTCAGAATAGGCTGTATCACTATACAATGAAAAATTATCTTAAACATCCGAAGCATCTTCAACCTCCAAATAAATCAGGTGTGCAACGTGAAACAATCGAGTCTTATTTAACTCTAGCGGAAATGGCAGTTTAGTCTGCAGCTATCTCAGCAAAACCTTTGTACGCATTATCGTAACTGTATGCAATTACCATAAATATTTTTGCAGTACAAATGGATAAAATTTAGTTCTCTGAAATCTTAATATGCTTAATTGCTTACGCCAAGTGGAGCTTTTTACTGATAATGACTATACAAACACCCAGTATCGTACACTAATGCATCATTTATATGTTGATAAGTATAACATCTATTTTGTTTATGTGAAACAGACTACTGTTTTTGATTTTTTCACTTTGCGTGTTTACATATATTGTTTTCAAAATTATATTTTCTGCTATTGATGATTACATACTGGTGTTTAGTAAACATACATATTAATTTACGGGTACGATTATATTTGAAAGAGGAAGTGCCGACATTGATTTTATCCTCCGTCTTCTACATTCTCTGGTGTGTATGACGCGTGTTTGTAGTGCTATTGGTTGTATGCAGTGACATCGCTTGGGTTCATTCTCCCCAGTCTGAAATTTACGCAGATGTTGTAAGAGTCAGGTAGTGTTTTATTAATTTTGACGTAAAACCATTTTTGTTTTCAATTTTAGTTGTTTGGTAAGTACATCGTAACAAATTATTTTTTTACGTTATTCCTTTTTTATTGCCTTTTACGTATAAGGGATTTTGAGAACTAAGGAAGAGGTTAGATTTAAATCCTCAGTCCATTTTATATTTTGAAATATAACGATGGCACATGTAAAATATCCTATAACCTTTTCAAGGTGTGTATGTTTAATCCTAAATAAAAGTTCTAAAAAGTAATGCACTTATGGGGATTAGAAAACATGTTATACCAAAAAGGTTTTATAGCAATCTACATGAGGAATGTCGAGTTCGATAATAGTACACGTACTCCATGGGGTTTTACTGAGCGTTAGCAAAGCTTGTAGCTCAGGGTGATCTGAATACATAGACTGTCTGTCGACAGAACATCTCGATAATAAAATGAGATGTAGACTTGAGTGAAGCCTGTTACGCGACCATAGTGCTTGTCTAGTAGAGAGCCTATTGAACCAACCGTTTTGCCAATTGAAAATATATACAATTATTTTCTAAGTAAACACCCCATTTAATAGTTTTAAGTCTTCTGGTCCGTGGAAATGAAATTAAGCAGTCCTGCAGCTTAAATTATACTTCTTATTTAAGCAACGCATACATAAAGCGAATGTTTTATTTCTGTATTTACAAACATTATTTTGTAGTCCTATTAAATAGGTTGTTTTAAAATTCTTAATAACATGTATTTGGTTTTATAAGTGGTTACTTATACGTTCTCTATAAATGTTAATTGTGTTAGGTAAGAAATCAGTCTAGTGGTCACCTGTATACATGAAGGTCCAGTGAGCAATCAATCCATGTGTATTATTATCAAACCGAACTACTTGTGTATTACATTAAATTTAAATAATTTTCTTAACCATATTTAGTTATGTTGTAATCAAATGGCCCATGTTATTCTACAGAAGACGCACATCATCCAATCTTATACATGCGGGAGCGTCTATGTACCTGATGGCTTATTACATCTTCATTATCAAACGTCATGTTCCCTAAGGCGCTCATTGCTTTGACTGTTCAGTTCGATTAGCAAAACCAGATTTACTAATAACTGAACTCTGTGTTTGGTTCATCTGATACTGAGATTTGACTATCTAAAATGTGTTAATATTATTCAAATTATCGGCAAACTATTTGTTTCAATCGATTGAGAATATATTGATAGGAGGACAGAACTAACAAAACTATTTAACACGATTAGTACGTGTCCTACTTGTATACAGAACAGAATATTAAAAGGAAAAGTATCCTTTACATCTCTTTAAAGAAAATGTATAATTATATTCTCTGATGCGTAAAAATTTTAATGATATGCTTTGTAATTTTATGATGATCTTAAGATTAATATTTGCAATCATATGAAAACTGCAATGATAATAGTTTTATAAAACGGGTGCTAATCGTATGGTTGAAAAAGTGGAACATGCGTAATTTATTTTGTAAAATTAGCGCTGAATTAATGTCAATTTCATCTGCTACCTGCTCGGAAGGTGACATGAACAATGAAAGGATTATTCGCAGAACAGAAACTCACTGAAAATATGGAGAGCTCATTTCCGATATCTAGAACATCCTGCGAGGAAGATTTCACAGAATATTTTACAGTACAATGCTATAAAAGTCCCGTCACGTATCCAATATTGTTTCACAACCCAAATACTATTTCTGAAGCCGCTGTTAGTGTAATAATTTTGGTCATAAATAAATATTGATCTTAGGGCAAGGCCGACTAGAGTTTGATTTATTTATATATAGATTTAATTTTTCAATACGGCGTAGAGTTTTATTGTAGTTCATTTTATGTGGTTTAACAAGTGTTCTATGTATTGGCAATTACAATTTTATTAATGACTAAAACATGCTGTTTTATACTAATAACATAAAATGACTTTTTTATGTTGATTTACAAATTTTAGCAAACCCCTACTTATATCCCCTACTTTTTATTTACCTGCATATCCTGATATAGCCATTATAGTGAAAAACATCATGTTATATTAACATATTATGTCAATTTTATTGTAGTTTATTGTAAACAAATTAAAATACTTATTAAAACTGCCTTGTCGTCAACAGATGCATATACAGAATGTTTCAAGTATGAGTAACAAATATGCTATAAAAGTAAATAGAATAAATCGCGTTATATATTTATAAAATTGATATATTTGAAAACGATCCCTGAAGGAATTAGAAAACTATAACATCGGTGGCCATGAAATTAAAAAAAACGTGGTTACATAGTGACAAACACGAAAATGACATAAACAGCTTCAATTCAATCACCTTACGAATATATCACGGTGTGTTAAATTTTCTACATTTTAGTAGTCGTGGACGTATGTCTGTAGAAGTGTAAGGTTTAGTACTTGACTCAGAAACGTACTGTACGTATAATCAAAGGTATATTTAAGATAATTTCCGCTTGTTATGTAATTTTTATTCTTATTTGATGGCAACTCTTATGAGAAAACTGACGGGAACGTGGGTCACCGATATCATCTGAAGTAATAAACCTTTATATTAAGGCATTGAGAGCATTGAAAGACAGAAGAAAAACCAAATTCATGTCGCATGTTATTAAAAAAAAAATAACACAAGGAGTATAAAAGATAAAACAAATAGTAGTTTAATTAATACATTATTGACGTGATGAAAACGAGGAAAATATACGAGAATCTATGACAAACTGTATACAGGAGGCCAACATGCCACTCGATAACCTGATTGCACGATACACGAGATTACACCATCATCCATGCCAAATGTTTCGGATGCTGAATACATTTAATATATGATGTGCCGTCTACGTATTATATAAATATAGCTGGAATAAAGAGCTAAGTGCATTATACAGGTCTGTATAGTCTTATTGAGTACACTACAGTACATCGGTGTTAGATAGTGAAACTGAAAACATCAGTAAATGGTCTGTAGACAATGGGTAAAGCTCAATGTAGGCAAGTGCACTGTCCTTCATACTATACCACACAACACAATACAGGCCTTGACAGACAGTGGTGTGGGGATTGCTCTTGATGGGGAGTTTTTGACCTTGTGTGACAGGGTGAAAAACGCTCGGCATCATGCTTGATAGCGATCTAACATTCTCTGAACACGTCACTTATGTCATACAACGTGCACTTGGCAGATTAAGAGATCTATACAGATTCAGATCTCTACTGCCGGAATTTGCGAAGCTTCAGCTTATGCAGTCGATGGTTTTTTCCGTCATTTATTACTGCTATCTAGCCTATGGTAACAGCATCTCGCGGGGGGATGTAGAACGTATTCAGAGACTTCAAAACTCTGCGGTGCGTTTCATTTTCAACTTGAAACGTTTTGATCACGTGTCCCCCTTTCGAGATGCTGCCAGCCTGCTACCAGTGGAGTCCGTCTGCAGGATGTTGACTTGCTCATTGGTCCACAAGGTCCTATCACACCAGGAACCGCATTACCTGAGCGAGCGGTTGTTGTTCCGGGAGGGGGTCTCGCAACGCAGTACCCGCCATGGCTACCTTCTTGACTTTCGAAAAGTCAGGCATGAAGTCGGGAGGAAAAGTTTTTCGTATTTCGTCCCTAAATTGTACAATGACCTCCCCCTTAGCCTTAAGCAATACAGTTGCAATTCTTTTAAATTAAAACTTAAGGACTACATATGTGTTGATAAATAACGTATTTAAGTTGTTAGTGTATAAGTTTTAGTATTTAGTATAATCCAATGTTGTTCCTTTTAGTTTTAATCACAAGTCTTTGTTATTTAGTATTTAAGGCCATTAAATGACTTGAGTTGTTCTGCAAAACAGTGTATGTACTGAGAAACGCTTGTAAATAAAGGCATTTTGATTTGATTTGATAGTCATATTTTCAAAAATTAAATATATCCAAATGAAAGTGAAGAAGGTTTAAGAAACGTCTAATTAGTTAAATGAGATAAATGGCGTAATGTTACTCTATTTAATTAGGTTCAAGTATTGAAGAACTGTTCAACACTACTGAAGAACACGATTACTCTGTTTAAGTCTGGAAGTTACGAAATTAAATGTAATCAATCTATATTGGAGAACCAATTAAAATTATCAGAATATTAGTAAATCTATTACGTTTTTGTGATACAGCTAATTATGGTATCCACCACTTATTTGGGAATATGCATTACTTGCTCCACGAGATTTGGCTTCCATCTGTTGATTTACAAAGGGATTCCCAAGCCTGGGTTCCGAAACATGTCAAGGCTTCAATTGGGTTTGCATTTTTTCGACGTGCCTTTGAATCCGAAATGGTTTTACAATAATCATGACAGCGTCAGCGAAAGGCTCAACAAAATTTAATTAAATTCACCTCAGAAAAATATATATACATTATATATGGACCTTTTAAAGTAATTTTTTAATTATTTACCATAAAAACTACCACTTGCAATTGTACAGTTTGAGAAAAATATAATATTCGTAATTAAAGTACAATAATATATTGAAAATTCTGTATTTCACCGACATATTCATTTGAACCGATCTATTCTACACAGTTAGTTGGATAAACTGAACGTTCACTTCTCTGAACAGTTCACAGGTGGTGACCTAATTAATGTCTAAAGTTCGATCGATTTTGGATTATGTCGCTTATTACATGAGTTACTCTAAGACATTACTTTTCATCGGCCAGTTTACTCAATTAAAAATAAAAAGGTAATAAATAGTCCAATTTAAATCGATACAGCGGTGTATCGAGGGCCAGACAGAATGTAACGAAAACGTTACTTGTATCGCACAGGGAACAGACAGACACACGGGTGTCTCAAAGTCTATAGAATTCTTTCTTGGAGCTGGAACAACCTTTGTATCAAGTCTTTAGAACTTTTCAATCATGACTGACAGACGAAATTTCAATCAAGACACGCGGAGGTAAAACCTAAAACGTCACTATTTTAAGAGAAACTTCTCTCGTGTTTAATAACATTTTTATTTAATACTGAATATAAATATAGTTTTTTACGTTCCAAAGACTTTTATTTCAAAAAGACACCATACCACCTATGAAATATATAAAAATTGTTAATACATTATAGTATTCGTATAGTGATAATATTTGTAAAGTTTTTAGGGTGCTATTAAATACACTTTTTACCTGAAAAAGAAACTATTTTTCAATTAATGCAAAGCACCTTACATCTTCCTGTCATAACCTTTAGCCTTATGAAAAAGAAATAGTTAATTACTTTAATGATACACACTACGCTTCGATTCAATGTGGTTCAGAAGGGATTGGTTACTTTTAATTTTTATAATATACGTTGTGTTTATAATAGGCCTATATAAATTTTACACCGTAAATACACACATTTAAAATATTTTCTTTATCGTAGCAACAAGGAAAATTTAACATTGGCGTCGGACATATAATTCACTTAAACCGCAAGTACCCATGCACGTGCAAAGCGTACGAAATTGCGTGTCAGCCACGAGTAACTGCTTATGAATATAAAATGTAATACCGTCATAGGAATTTTTTTGGTAAGCGAGTCCAATTTAAATCCTATCATATTATTAAAATAATAAAAATATTATGAAAATCGATTAATTTGACTATTAAATATATAAAATTAGTTATATAGAAATTAAATACAACATTTTGGCCAATAGGCAGTTAACTTAATTATTTTAATACAGGGTTTCAAAATCTCTTTTCCTATTGATATTCTCTTTAAAATTTAAATGTAATTAGTACAAATTAAAACTATTTGAAAGTATTCAATATAAATATACAATAATAAACCTTGTAAAGGTTTTATTATGTATATTTATTTAAAAGTGTTAACGTTTTATTATTGTTAATTCTAACATCAACATAACGAAAGTATTAGTTCAACTTATATCACATTTAAATGTGTCTGTGGCATTGTTATTAGAATGATTGATTGATGGAATTATGCCTCTCAAGGTCTAGGATGCTTGATTATGACTATTAAATAGACTACAATAGAATATACATTTACTGAGTATATTGTATTAGAATCCACTATATCAATTTCGAGGAAGACATTAAGGAAAATAGTAACTACTCTCTTATACCAGGTATAATTTACATAGTAATTATTGGTAATTAAAATAGCTAATTAATGTACAACTCATTAATGTATTTAACTGTGCATAAATAACTCAAGTTACCTTACACATGCTCACACAATGCCACACTCTGATTTCACTTCCAAAATTTGACTTGAATTAAAGTTCTTTGTTTAAAATTTGCTTTTATACCAACACACTTTTGAAATTATCAAATTAAATCGAATCACGAGTAATGCTGGCAAATATTCAAGAGTCACTGACCCACTTAGATCAGTAGAACTTTCATGATTAGTACAGATTTAGTCATGGCTTTTACCCTGACCACTGGATTTCTCTCATACCGCAGATTGCACTATGATTAAATTTAATTTGCTTTAACTGAAACCAAGCGATGCCAGTAGTTACAACTAAAAGTTTAAAAATGTTTATATAGTTTAAAATTTTAAAGCAGTATAATAACAACTATGACATGATGATTTTGTTGTTGTAGCAATAAAACAAAAATACTCCGTTGTATCGGAAATAACAAGTATACACTTTAGTATTCATGAACCATTTTCGGATCATATACAAGTTACCCTGTGAAGCGTAGATAAGTTCCTCGCTTTTCCTGTCCCGTCTATCCAACTATATTTCGACAAGCCTGAATATTTTGTCGCTGTCGCTAAGGGGAAGCTATTCTTGTAACGTCGTTCTGCAATAAAGATATACAGATACAGGCGTAAGGCTTGTTAGTTTTATTTATGCGTAGGCTTAATTTTTAAATATAATACAATTCTAAAATATTATTTATTATTTTAATGACCTTTTGACGGCTAAGCATACAAGGTATTTGGAACGAAAATTAAGATGGATGCGGAAACGTAAGATTTTGCTCAATAAATGTCAAATATAGATTTCAAATTGACTGCTCTTATTTTGACCTATAAAAGCAATTCAAAAAGCATAACAGAAGCGAATGATAGTTAAAATGCAATATACGTCTTGTTTTTGTAGCTATCTCAACATAATTTTTACATCTATCTATATAAAAATTAATGTTTGTATGCATGTCCTTTATAGAATTAGAAACTGTGTGAGCGATCATTATCAAAATTTGTATGTATATGTATATTTATACAGAGAAGGTTTATATGCTATGCCCATTGGTGTAACTCGCCACCAGGCGGCGCTGCAAAACATCAAAGTTATCAAAGCACCTGCACATTATAAACTGCAAATACAAGACAGCTACGTATATTAAATAGCCAAACATTATTTGAAGGCGCTAAGTTTTTATATTTGTCTTTAAAATAAATTTCTGGTTGAACTTTAAGCTTGAGTGTTAGACCACTTTAATGTACGTGTACAATGGCTATACACGTACACTTCTGACAGACTTTCTGGACTTCCTTGGCAACAAGGTAAACTCTACATTAGCGTTGGAAATATAATTCACTTGAACCAGAAGTGCTCACATAACGGACAAAACTTACGAAAAGCGTGCGAAGCCGCGGGAAACAGCTAGTATAATATACAATTTTTATAAACATGTATTCATCCTTGAAAGTTTGCCAGCATTATTCTGACTCAGCTTAATGTGAGACGAGTTTTGTGCTACTCGGGTTAACAAGAGTTCAGGATGGTGAGATAGTTTGAAAAATATTAGTTATGGAAATGTATTTATTGTTACCTTTATATAAAGCTATAAAGTAAACCTATAACACAAACGTATTCATAAATAAATAAATAAAACTAGCTTAAACAGAAATACATTATACACTGAACATCCTGCATTCCTCTCATTATGCCACAGTTCAACTGTACATAGTTTATTTATGATACACGTTTAATTCTTAATTTTTTCAACACATTTTATTAAGGTTTAAACACAATTACAGTTGATGACTTATTATGGCAAATTTAAACTTATTAATTTGTTATAAAATAATATGTTTTGTTGAGTTTTTAAATTTTTTAAATTTCTCTGAAAGTTTAATGAGCCTAAAGAGCATGCGTGCTAATCAAATATTCTGCGCTCAAAAAAAAAAGTTATTCTATAACTAATTATGTCATGTTTGGAAAACGTAAGGACGAGTCCTGGGAGAATTGTGGAGGAAGCTGCAGAATGAACAGCCATCCTGTTAAAAGCTCAGCAGGACTTGATGTATGTCACGTACCTGATTTATTTACCCTGTTACGTTGTTGTTGAACAAACTTGGAAAAGAAGAAAACTTTTCTTGTACACCGTTTCTTTTTAAGCCACATTCTATATTGTTACAGATTAAATTTATTTAACAAATGGGCTAATTAAATTTAGAAGAAGAATTTAGCCTATTATTGTTTATATTCCATCTGTATCTATTACAGGTTATTACTCTTTTACACAAAGAAAATCTCAACACCTTAATTGTAGATTCATGGTTGGATGACATCCTTACAATAAATAATCAGTCCTATAAAATAGTAAAATCCGATTGTAAGATTTAATACACAACGAGTGCACTCCTTATATGAGTATATTTCATAATAGATCTTCAAAGAGTTTTCTTCATTCTTGTGTACGTTTTATAGTTTAGTTTTGATTTATTAATTGATATTTAAAACTTCCTATATTCCTATATACATATAAAACCAAACTCTTTAACAGTTTCAGACTAATCGTGGTACAAGGAAAAAATGTACACATACCTTGGTTCAGTCCTGTAGCCAGTCTTAACCAATAAAACGTGGCCGTTCGCATTTTTGAAGTTTTGTCATAACACATATAAAATTTACACTTTTCTTTAAACTTGTAAGCAGCAATTATTGTTACTTTTTTAACTTTTAAGGTTTTAGGATTTTAGTAGGATAAGTTATAGTACTATCCAGTTGGACCTTTACAAGTAAATATGTTTCAACACATAATTTAGGATTTATGGTAAATAAATCAAGTCTACATGCGAAGGGATATTTTGTGTGAGATTCATTTTGTGGTCTGAGAATAAACAGTCTTATAAAAATATTTCGTGTATTATGGTTTAATGAAAAAAAAAAACAATCATTTCGTAAGGTAAGGTTAATAGAAGAGAATATAATCATTGTTATAAGTTTAACAATAGCAATACGAAGCCACTTTGGTATTATATGGATTTTCATACTAATCAATCTGCAATGGTTACAATGATAGTCATTCTCCGATGAATACGAGTGAAGTTATGTAAATACAACTTGGCTTCTTGGGTAGTTCGTTCACTCTCATCAGTTGTATTCCACGTTTTAATTTGAAAGCTTTAACTAACTATTACAATATATATCGTCCGTTTTAAGTGGTGAATATTTAAAAAAAACTTTTCAAATACTTATACAAAACTATATAGCACCAGTGTAAAATAATAAGGACCTTTCAATGACGGACTGGACATCCTTGATTTTGGACAGCCTTCGCCCCTTTTCATAATTGTGTCCTGTTTTATTCTTGTATCACTAATTATTACAAGAATAGAGTTTACTTTTAAATCCGTTCGTATGTAAGCGTCTTTAAAAGCTATAGTGTATGGATAAAATAAATCAATATTCTCACATTCTCATTAGCATTTTTATTAAATTAGTGTTGGACAACTGTGCAAGACTTTTTACAGTAGGTCGAAAGCCTTATAATTAAACGGATTGCTATTTATTATACAGTCATATTATTTAATTATCTAATCCGTGACTATTATCACAGTGAATAGAGTATTTATTATAGTATAACATATTCAGACAGTGGTAAAGCATTTTTAGGAATGTAAAATAATAAGAATTTACGAGTATTAAGTGTTTAAGGATGATGGTTTCAATAATGTTTGGGATGAAAACACGTCAAAATGTACGTTACTTAGATGTAATTTATATTACTTTCCATAACTGTCATTTCACTGAGACTATTGAAAGATGTAAGATTGAGCTGTTACAATATTGACACTATTCTCATTGTTTTGAAAAGTGTACATTTATTGATAAGAAAATTATTCAGCAATACATTTTCAACAATTTTAATTTATTTCGCAGAGTTAAAAGCATATTATATCCAATAAATAAGACGATCCTTTCAACACAACTATTTTCAAAATTATAAATTTTGAATAGCTAAAATATTGGTTATTGTTGATCTACAGGTAAAAGTACATTCGATAATTCATGATATATAACATATACACTAAATATAAAAATATATTCATCGCAGCAATATATTAAGATTGTTTAGTACGAAATTTCGTCTAATTATGTTAATATCTTTATAGTTGAAGTGCTTTTTAAATAAAAACTGGAGATTCTCTGCAAAAATGAAACACTTGCTTTGACGGAGTAGTAGTGTTTTTACTTAGTATAAAATTTAAGTAAAATAGAAGAAAACACTAATTAAACTAAAAATGTTATTCTTTATGAAAGTTGCACTAGTTTGAAGTTATACGAGTATAACCATATGATACAGTGAGCCACAAAGTATTCTTCAATATACTAGGGTAATTCGAAATGCTATGAGGGTCCAAATTCTATATGTTAAATTATTAATAATAATACGTTATTTCACATGAATATTGTTTCATTTGCCCATTTCATTGTTGATTGACAGAACATAGAAGTAAATTGTGTGATACCAATAAATTAATTTACTAAACACCAAGTGGCATATAGTTTTAACGCCTAGATTCATGCGCAAGTTATATCTGGTACTTTGCTTATGCCTTTCATGTATATTACTGTCTAAATTTAGGGATTTTACAAACCCCAATGAGATTCTAGACATGTATTCTAACGTTTACAAAAATGGTTTATAATTAAGTATTATCGATATAAGTCTGTCCCTTTCCGCGTTGGGCCTTCGGTCAAAACTTTATACCCCCTCCACCCCCTCGTGTTGGTGATTATCCCTCCCTCCGTCTATGGTAGAATAAAACTGCCTTCCAGCTTGTATTCCCGTTCTGATGATGATGATGATGATTAGGACCTCTTTATATAAAGATCCTAGAGGCTTCAAACTTGGTACATAGGGTTCTTCTCGCAAGGATGGCCTGTATGGAATTTGGGATTATACATCAAGGGTTAAATGGTAGTCCGTCCGTCTATCTTAACTGCACCATATAATCTTTTTAATTTGTGATTTCGGACCTGCTTTACTCCTTTCCATATTGCCCCCTTCTTATTCAATTAGTGTTACTTACATTGTTGTTGAATATGTAATAAACTTGACTTATTGCATAAATATTTGTTCAAATATGTGTTACTGATAAATTGAAGATTTCTAAGATGGTTCCTATTTTTAAAAATGGTGAAAGAGAGAAGGTAATCAGGTATAGACCGACAACTATAGTCCCCGTGATGGCTAAGATCTTGACAAAAATTGTCATCAAAGACCATGTAAGTGCCTACTTCGAGTTTAACAATTACACATTTCCAGTTCAATATAGATTTGTCCATGGGTGATGCAGTTGGAAGTCTTTGGCCCAAGACAAGAGTGGTAAGGACAGTAAAAAGCTATGAGGAAGGTTGTGTCTCAAGCAGTTTCGTGCGATCTAAGCAAGACCTGTCACTGTGTTGGACGGGAGTCTTTCTATTGAAAAAATGGAATATTATGGTGTTATTGGCAGCAAAATTAGGTTCTTTGAATATTATTGAACTAATCGACGGGAAACAATATGTTTAAATAACCCAATGTCAGACGCTGCCTGGGTGGGTACGGCATTCCGCAGAGATCTATCTTATGCACATCTCTTTTTGTCATTATGGTTAATGGTTCACCTGATAATATAAGCTAGAACTATTATGTTTGCAGACAATGTAAACTTCTTTAACTCAGATAAATGTGATGTTCGGTTAAGTAATGATGTGGATAGTGACTCACGTAATTGGTATGACGCCAATTACATTTTTTACTTAACAGAGGAAAACTCAGTGTACAACTTTTACACTTTAATTGCTTGCGTAACCATCATAAATGACCTTAACAGTGAAAAGCTTCTTGTTATACATTTTGATTGTAGGCTTTCTTGGCAGACCCATTTTGAGGTCGTTTGTAACAAATTGTCGAGAGTATAAATGAACTTAACAGTGAAAATATTCTTGGTATGCATTTTGATTGTAGGCTTTCGTGGCAGACATTATTGCATTGCATGCTTAAATACAATGAAGAAAATGTAAAATTAATTTAATTTTGTATCCCTACTTAACTAAAATAATAAGATCTATTTATAATTAGATTCTTACGTATTTGTCTAATGGTCTTTTTATCGATCGAAATTCATTGTTATAACTTATTTGTTTATGTTATTGAAAATACCCCTGCTTTGGATCTGCGCGAACCATATTTTAGGGTCAAAACAAATATATTTTAACTAACTAGTAAATCTTTAAATTTTACAGAACATCAATCACAAGAAACACTTTTAAAATAAAATACGAGTAAAAATTTGGTTCTTATACAAGTGATTTACGGAATTCAGATCAATTGAATTCCTTCAGCACTTAAGAGAAAATTCCCTTTCCCTATTAACTGAACCCTTTGTGGTATATTCTAACTTTTTAACTTGCTTTGATGTCACGATTGGCAAGAAATTGAAATTTATTCTCGCTCTCGTTTGAGTAAATCTCCACTTAAAATAAATAGATCCTAAAGATGTAAATTGACAATTTAGTACCTATCCAACCAAGAAAAAACAGTAAATCAATCACTATTATCTTAAAATGTAGTCATAAAGAAAATAATTTTAAGATTGATTTGTTTAGATTAAACCTAACTCTCCCCTTCTTCTTTTAATCATGACACACTATTTTTTGTGATATATATGTATATATATATATATATATATATATATATATATATATGTATATTAATAAAAGCAATACCCACAACTGATTTTCGAACATTTTCTTACATCTCGAAGAACTGGAAACTGAGCCTTTCGCTACTCAATGTATGATGTGATTTCTAGTATTCGAGATTGGGGGACTATACTTATGAGATTACATTGCCGTTTATAAATTATCATATTGCGTATCATTGTTTTAACACATAAGAGCCGTTTCAATATCAAACGTTTTTCTGTTGTAAAATAAACATACAATCTTAAGGATCTATATACGCTTAATAACAGTTTTTGCTTCCTCCACTTGGTAGTTGTAAACTATGCGCTGTTTTTTATTCGGTTTTATTTTTAGACAAAAAAGGTTACTTCTTCCAACCTACACTGATAGAGTCAGGGATATTTGTTTGAGACTTTGCTTGAACTCTCGTTGCGCTGTTGAGTTGTTAAATACAATACACCCCAATGAGTGGAATGAGTGTTTGTATATTTACACTGATTATAATCTATGTGTCATAACGATTACATCCGCAATTCTTAACGCATTTTAACCACTTATTATAAGCATTCGAAAAGTTAATGACAAGATTAAGTTCGTTATCGGAACCACTCAGATCAAGGGAGGTGGAATTTCCAGGGTCAAACCTTGAATCAAAATAGAATTTGAATCAAAATTGGAATGGCCACTCTACGTGATACATATCTATTTACTTAGTACGTTTTTATAGGAAAGTATTTGAGCCCTAGAATTACAACTATTTTATAAATAACTACGCTGGACGACTTGTAGTTGGATGGATTTCATCCAAAAATATAACATAAATGTATAACATGAATAACTTGTCATTCTACATGACAAGTAATAACCACGGATTTCCGACTTTGGAGTCAAGAAGACGGAGCCCCAAGGTTAACATAGTTTATGCACAATTATTATAGACGACTTGAGTATCTAATATTTTATACTTTAAATGTTTTAAACATTTAATATATTGTAAATTTTGTAAACCAGATAAATATTACAGTAGTGGAAGTTCTGTGATATTGATGAAACTTTAATAATTAGGTAAGTTTATGATCACGTTTGATCCTTATAAAACATAATTGTATAACAATATAAAACATAATTGTATAACAATATAACACATAATAATATAAAACATCCTAACAAAACATAGATCTTAGCGTTTGTTCTGATTATCTCAACTGCTAGATTTTAACTTTAACTTAATGTCACCACAGCTTATTTTACATTTAGCATTTATTCTTGTTCATCAAAATAATTATTCTTATTTGAAATTGGATGTACATTTTGAAAATGGCGTCACATTCACTTAAGTATTTGTTTGTGGAATAAATGCGACATAAACAATATAAGAATGGCTACCACAACAAGGTGGTTTACAAGAAGTATGGTAACATATAGCCAACAACTACAAGAAAAAAATATGTAGAAAGTATTTTATCAACTTTAGTTTAGTATACTTTTAAACTTTTTGAAGGCTTCCTACTGAGATATAGTCAAAAACCAAAGTATCTTTAAAACCCCTTCTTTTGCCTCCCTTAGGGATAAGGACTGTTTAGAATGTTACACTACATGATAATCTGAATAACGCCTTATATGATTAGACATTTATTACCTTTTATTCTGTAATCAATCGCTGAATGCGTTAATAAGATAGTTAGATAAGAAAAGAAGGTTCTTATATCGTGTAGCCGGAATATACGTTTATTAAAACATTAGAATTTGTGTGTATTTTACCATGGGGTTTACTATAAAGCTAACAGGATTTATTTGAGCAAAATTAACAAACAAAATGTGGTATAGTCTGTTTATTGCCTAAAGGATAAAAGGATTGTGAAAGAAAGAGGACATTTCCTGACATTCGCCATCGTTCAGTGGTATAAAACGATTACTGACACTACGTTTCGATCTGCAATCTGATATCTTCATTGGATAAACTAAAATACCACATAACTACAATCTAGGTTTAAATAAAGTCGTATTTAAATTTTCTTTATTACGGTTAGGCTTTTATTTTTTTTTTTAATTTTGTTTTTAGTATTTCATTAGAAGCTTATTTATTTTAAGAGTAGTACTATTACCCTTAGAGTACGTATTGGAATGTCATTTTGATATTAGAATATAGTCTACCTGCACTTATAGGTACTACCTTGTGATTTCAAAGCCTCCTTTGAATTTCGAAAAATGATTGTATAATATTTATATTAATTTTAGATTATCATATATATTGTAGTATTTTATATGTACACTTTACACTTTTTTGGGGGGCAGGTTGCTCATTATACACACCCACACAGGTATTACTGCCACCATATTACATCTATGAAATAGTAGATTATTATTTTTATCTCAGCTCATCTCGAGGCTACCCACGCGTTTTCATTGTTATGCATATGTCAAAGCAGATCACGTGATCATTGCTCGGATATACAGTAGGTGTTGTGCGCTATTGTTCATTGATAGCTATTAGCTGTGCACTAACGTGGGATCAAATAAAACACCGCAAACTGCATTAATATAAAACACCTTTTGTATTTGACAGAGTGCCTAAATAAAATGGTTTAGCCTTTATCATTAAAACACATTCGTGAAGTAATCAATTAATCGGATTACTTAGAGAACATTATTAGTAAACAATATAACAATGTTTTAAAACATTTGAGCACTGTTAGTATGATTCTGGACAAGTTAAACATTATGTAGAGGGTTAAACATTTTGTAGGGGTATTGTACAGTAATTAGTTACTGTAATTAATACATGTGATTCTACGAATATTAGTATTGTTTTAGTATCAACAGCGCCCAGGAGAGTTCAGTTCACTGCTACTCGCTTTATACTTACCAGTGGAATCTAACTGGATATAACAAGAACCTA
Organism: Homalodisca vitripennis; assembly: GCF_021130785.1. Classification (NCBI taxonomy): domain Eukaryota; kingdom Metazoa; phylum Arthropoda; class Insecta; order Hemiptera; family Cicadellidae; genus Homalodisca; species Homalodisca vitripennis. The sequence continues at coordinate 12,328 of NW_025777695.1, read as the reverse complement.
ACACGTGGGCAACGCTATGGATACCTAGAAGTGGCACATCATTACCAGCAAATGCTTAAATAGAGGGGTAAAAGAATGGATATGTGACAAATGTGGACAGTGACAAAAGCGGACAAGTGCCATTATAGGACCTTCCAACGAGGATAGCGTACCTGCCACCTGAGAAGGTCTGGACTAAAGAGACATTTGTGGACTTCTCTAGTATGGAGAAGGACTGACCGAAGAGTAAGGCATTTCAATGACGAAACGTAAACGAATCGTTAAGATATTACGATGTTATATCACATTTTTCATAAAACCCAGGCTCATTACTGCAATACATATTCACAAAATGTACCTAAAAGTGTTTGATTTGTCTAAGAAATTTACGTACAATGTTTGCATTCGGAATCTTTTACATTATGAAATAACTTCCCAAATAAAATGGCTTGCATTCCATGTTTTTTTTTATTACATCAATTGACGTAGTGAGGAAATGATTGGGAAGGGAGAGTCCAGACAAATGATATTTTCCGCAGTGGACAGAGAGTAAGGCTCCATTTTGTCCCTTAAAATGTTCTTGACCCATTTCTTTGTTAAGCGATCTTTCAGCAGCACATGTCAGTAATACTGAATCATTTAAATAATAATAATCATCAACTAAGAAAGTCATTAAAAATATTGAAAATTTGGGGGGGGAGGTCCGGACCCCTTGGACCCCCTTACACCATACGATCTTGTGTGCATATTTTACAATTTAAATATCCTATGAATTACTTACCATTCTGACAAATCTGGCACGTTTTGTATTCTTATTCGTGGTACAATGATAGCGTTGTATAAATAGAACGCAATTGATACTTTCTATTCAGTTACATATCTCCGCCGCGAGTAATTTCTGTCCATCAATCTTTCTTCAAATTATAAAGATTTAAATATATATTATATATATACAAAATATGAAATTCTATAAATTATTCGCTAAATATGATATATTATTTAAAAAACTACATGGTTTAATTTAAAAACTAATCTTTAAAAAAAGTATTTCTTTTTAATTTGTCATAAAGTTTAAAGGTAACTGTAACATTCATAACGTAAATAGACGTTTCAATGTAATGATATAGTGAATTTCTTTAAGTTTGTCTTGTTTTATAATAGTGTTATAGTAGTAAACTAGAGTTAATTCACTAAAACTGTATTATAGGTATTATAATCCATGAAAAGCTTCAAATTAATCGATTTTTAATATTTTTGGTATCCGGCGTTACGAACCAGTGCTTATTTAAGTTATATAATTAAAATATTATTCATTTATGGGCGCATTTATTTCGATTATGGGCTCAAATGTTTTCGTTCCCAATTTGAGACACTTAGAATAATCATGATATTTAGAATTAACAAATCACCGAAAATAGTAATAAGATTTTATATCTAATTTAAGTAACATAGAACACATATATACTTATATACTTTAGTCTTCAAGTGGTTAAATGAACGAATTACATAAAAACCATCAGAACACATGTTGGTGTTCATTTACTGGAAAGTCTTAACAACAAGTGTCTGTTTCTTTGTAATGCGTTTTCCATGTTTCTTATCAATATGTATCCATATGTTATCCAAGCATCATGTTTTATCACATGATTAACCATAAGTGAGGTATAAAAATTCTGTAACTAAATATTAACATACGAATATTTTTTTAGTATTGATTTCTTATTTTTCTTTTTTATCGATTTCTTGAGGTCCATGCCTATCAATTTATGGGGTGTAAAAACCCCTACATCAGTCCACATAACTATATTTAACTAAAAGTTTTAGAAGAGAAGGTGTTTACGTCGAAAGAGCTTATAAAAAAGTTTATGACAATAAAGTATTAAATTTAAAGTGTTTTAAAACTCACATTTTCAAACCTATTCGTGTATTACTCAGTAAAATTAATTAATGACATGGAGTCAGTGAGTATTATGAACAGAGTTTTCAATAAATTAAAATCAAACACGAATAAATATGGCAGTGTAGATAACTCATGAATATAGTAATTTATATATAATTACCAAGAACTGTAAAGCACGTCAATAGTGAATAGTTATATGAATTTATTTTAACAGCAGATATTTTGATATTAATACAGCTGTATAAACTCTGCAGCCAATCACTAACGGGGTACCATAACATGTAATGAACCTTTTAGTATTCCGTACAAAGGATGTAGTAACAGAAGTTTATTATAATTACTCATGCGGATGAGGTGTGCAGAGTCCGGGGGGTCTTTCCAGTTAGCTACAAAGCTGCGCCACGTTACTCTGATTGTTACTGTTCAATCATTTGCTTTTCCCTCATCCCTTCACATATGGCAGTCCAACCGCTCGCTGTTCCGTGTCTCAATTTATGGCATTTGATGAGTTATCGCTTTAGTCATAGATATGAAACCATGGTGCCAGTGACCACATCTGATAACTCACCGGACCTGGAAAGACAATTAATACATACAATAAATTTTATAAATAGAATTATGTTCATAGTTAGTTGATATATCCCAAGCTCATTTAATAAAACCACAATTCGGTTAATAGGAATTTAATAAATTCTTTAGATCTACATTACACACTTGATTACATATTAGAGTTTTTTTACACTACTTTTCGTATTGAATACTGTTTAGCTGAAGTTACAGTTATAATTAATCAAACTAAGAAAAACCCCACTTACACATTTTTAGAAACATTAAACATTTTTCACGAGTCCTCAAACGGAGGAATAAAACTTTAAATCCTAATCCATAACATGACGTTTTGTGAAATATCATTGATAAATGATAATAAAGGCAATATAAATGGATATAAAGAGACATATTGTTGTTGAGATGGAGTTGCAGTGTTTCGAGATATCGGAATAACATTTCAGCTCGACCATTAGTGGTGCGAAACGCTGAAGAAATCTTTTAACGGTTCTTCGGTTAATTTTGATACAATCCTACTACATTTGATTCTTTATTATTATGACCTGTAAACACGTGAAGGTACTTATCATTTCAAAGAATAATATAAAAATAATGAAAGTTAAATTTTTATATCATTCTCAGTGATATGTGATTCTACTTTGTTAAGTCACAACATATATGTCTGTGAGTGTGTGTTTGTTTGAAAAAACTATAAACGAATTGGTATTTGAAACAATGTTTTAGGTACTTTATCTTATAACAGTGAATATTGATCGAGTGTAGCCTCTGGAACGCGATGTATGTATGTGTGCATATAATATTTCTGAATTTTAAATGTTTTAATTAGTTCTTAGCACTTACTTCTATGAATAAATTTTGGAAGAGTTCATTAAGACTCAACGTTCTTATTGGATATTATTATATTTTGAAAAACAAATTTTAAAACGTGATTAAAAGCAAGCCGGAATTCCGGTCAGCTTGGAAGGCTTTGTGTTCGCCCCACAGTGAGAAGTGTCCTTGCTTGGAGAAAAGCCATCCTAGTCTTTGGTATGCAGGCTAAGTAAGTTTTGGCAGACAACCCATATTTTGTGTTTTTTATCATCTAATCTAAAATATAACGATATTGTAAAAAAACGATTCTAACTTTTGCTTTACTAAAAACTTATTTTGTTCAGTAATCCTCATCCGAAACAGATGCACTCCAAAGAGTCAACGAGAGAGAATAACATAACCAAATTAGGTTTAATAACACACTTACACATTATGATCTAAAATAAATAAACCATTCTATATTAATTTGTAAAAAAAATATTTGTATATATGTAATAGTAAAGTTTAAGGATGTTTTCAGTTTTATAAAAATTACCATACCCAATAAATAACATTGAACATTATTCTTATTTTTTGCTTGATCAAGTAAAATTATTTTTCTTTCACTTTTTTGGGATTTAATTTAAGCTTTTTCACTATATTATCAATTATAAAAAAATGTTAGGATGAACTCTTATAATCTTATTACCATTTATTATTTTTTGTTTGACCAAATCTGCATTATGTCACTATATTTGGTATCATGATCACAAGAGCGGATCTGAAAGCAACCGACGTGTTTCTATTGCAGCAGGCGTTTAAGCTCATTATCTTTTCATTGTCTAAATATAGTTCTAGTACTTCATTGTTCGTCAATGGCTTCTATTTCCATTTAGTGAAACTGAAATTGAAACCATTAATACAATATTGGTATTAAATACAGTTCTTTAAGTTAATTTTGTGTTGGTTTCACCCTCTTCTGTCTACAGCAAATATATAGTTATATATTTACCGATTTAAACAAACAAAGATACGAGTTATTTTAAGTAAATGAAAATTAGTAATCAGTAGTTACAGTTTTTGACTATGGAAGGGTTGTGGCCGAAACAGAGTTTTTCCGGACATTTTCCATCGTTCAGTGGTACACTACATTCCGAGATTTGCAATCTGATCTCTTCCTCAGTTTTATAAATATCCTAACACATACGTAAGTCAGGAATCACAACAGACATATTTTTGTGTCAAGTCTACGCACACTATCTCTAAAACATACACTTAATAGGTGCCGTTCATTTATTTTGTAACTATCAGGTCACAACGCTCTGGTATAATTTGTTTATTTCTTATAGATTGCAGTTGTGTTAGGTTAGTTATCCACATGAGGAAGATATGAGATTGCAGATCGCGAAACGTAGTGTGCCACTGGACGATGGCAAATGTCTGGAAAATCCTGTCTCATTGAATAATCAGTAGTTTGTATATTTTAATTTAAACTGTACAGATGCTACGCATTTATAAAGACATTTATGTTACCCCACGGTCGTAATTTTGTGTCCAGACAGGAAAATTATTTCAAAACAAAATTTCCTTCTTGTATTGTACATCCTTCTGCTTGACTGCACATTGTTCCTCTATGCCCGCTTTGTATTTTCTCCACTTTAATTTGTCTAAGATTTTACCAGTGTGCATATATAGGTAGAAGAGTTATAAACTGTTGCAAGTTTTTTAACCCATTTACTAGGTACTCTTTTCAAAAATGTTGATTTCCTTTTGAGCTCAGCGATAATACGAATCTACAATCAATATTCATATAAGAAATAATGAATTTGTTTTATTTATTTTCTGCCGAATGTGAGTTACATTTATTATAAAATTTAATAAGATGATATTAAAATATTTAACTATTTTAATCAGTTAATTTACGAACTTTCATTCATTGAAACTAATATAAAATATTTCAATATTTATATTTTATTTATAATTATATTCATGATTTTATCAATTACATTTAAGACACTTTCATTAAAGTACTATTTCAAAAAGGGATTTAAACTTAGTGAGAAGTTAAGTTTGAGAATTTAGAGTTACATTGCAACATTGATATGGTATAATTTAGGAAGATTTGATAAGTTTATTTGATTCAGTGGAAGTTTTAAATTCAATGTGTTTGTACATATTTTTGGCTTTAAGTTATACACTTACTTTGATGGTATTTGCTAATTTGAGGCTAATACGGTTATCAATGTTTATTTTAATTAGCTGCGTGTATATTGTGAGTATAATTACTCAGTTATTCAAAACTACTATTGTGATGTTATAGTGCACTAACCCGCGTCACTGGTTAATTTGTTGCTAATTATAAAATTAAATAATTGGAAAATATAGAGTTGTAAGAACATTGCAATTAGGAAACCTTTATTTCTATAATATAATTTTGAATGACTTTCTACCAATTTTTCCTAAAATGTGATGGATACTACAAAATTTGTGTTGTATTGACTTTGAATAACTTTTGTTTTCTGAGAATAAGAATTGCTTTTCCTTTTTTTATACTAACATTTTTATAATATTTAATTAGGTTTATTTAAAATTGTCTACAGTTAATTTATACAACTTGGATTTACAACCTTGTAAGGGCCTATGGCACCGAAAGACAAGTGCCCGAAAACCACCAATATTCTGATAGTTAGTTAAGGTAAGTTAAACGGTAAAAAATTATTTTTTTAAAATTTTTTTTTTATTTTTGTATATTTTTATTTAAGCTTTTCTGAGTATTTTAAAAAAAAGAGCAAGACAATTGAAGGTCCAGAAGTATTTTTTTTTTTTTTTTTTAAATTTGTATGTTCCTAGAGTTTGTATTGTTTTGAGCAGTCTACCACGCTCAGCTTCAACACTTGTTATAGTAGTATTCATGCAAAGCTAATAGCTGTGTAATACTTTATTGTTAGGTTGTCAACAATGCATAACAGATGCAGGTGAACATCTGTATCAGACTACAACTGACTTGTCTGCCAGTTATTGTTGCTTACCAATAATGTTGTTTGTTGACAAATCTGCAATTTAGTTTATCAAGTGGTGTTTATGTTGTTATTGTTTTATATAATAATTATCATATTCTTTGTTGTGAAGTGCTAATTACTATGACAAAACCAAAAGGAGTTTTTAAAAAAAGGAAATGCAAGGGTTAACCAGCATTTTAGGACAAATCCTTTAGGTCAAGGTGAGGTTAGTAGACCTAATGTTACTATTCAATCTAGGCCTAGTGCTTCAAAAGCAAAACTAAATGAAAGTATAAGTGACTATACACAGTACACGAGTGATGAAACAAATATTATAGTTGCTCTATCTCTTTTGAATACAGCCTTGAACAAGTATGGTTGTGTGCAAATCTTGTGGCGGAAAAGTAATTTTAGGTGAAGTAAAAGAGAAAAGAAACGGTTTAGCATGTAAACTTGTCACTTTCATGTTTGGAATGCCATGGGGAAAATCGGTTCTGGACCTCTGATAAAAGTAATAAGTCCAACCTATATGACATAAATCTAAGAATGCTATATGGCCTTAGATGTATCGGTAAAGGCGGTGAGGCTGGAAAGCTGTTGTGTGCATTATTAAATTTGCCAAAGCCGAACTCAGCGTACACAAGGTTATACAAATGTTTGTAAGAGAGAGTGTCTTTGATGTTGCGGAGAAATCGATGCAAAAGGCAACAGAAGAAGCTGTGCATCATAATGAAACGGATGAAAAATAATAGAAACCTGACAGTCGCTTATGATGGGACTTGGCAGAAGAGAGGATACAAATCAAAAAATGGCGTGTGCACTCTGACAAGTCTTGACACTGGTAAAATTTTAGATGCTGAGGTATTGACAAAATTTTTGCAGTGGTTGTGTGAAGTGTGGGTCAAGTGAAACCAACAAAGAAAACCATATATCTAAGTGTATAAAAAATTAATGAAGGGTCAAGCGGAGGTATGGAGACTGTTGCTGCGGTGTCTATTTTTAGCCGATCAGAGGAGAAGCGAGGAGTGAAGTATGAGTACTTTCTGGGTGATGGGGACTCTAAAAGCCTACCAAGCAGTAGTCAGTAGTAGGCCATATGATGATGTGGAAGTAAAAAATCTGGAGTGCATTGGGCATATCCAGAAAAGAATGGGTACACGCCTGAGGAAATTATAAACTACGGAACAAAAGTTTAATTTTATCTGATGGGAAAGGACTCAAGGGTTGCCGGTTAGACTAACTGATAAAGTCATAGACCAACTTCAAGGATATTATGGAGGGGCTATTAGGTCTAACCAATCCAATCTTGATGGCATGAGAAGGGCTATTTGGGCAATCTGGTACCATAAAATGTCAAGTGATGACAATCCTCAGCACGACCTGTGTCCTTTCCCCCCGGACACGTGGTGCGCCTTCCGCAAAGCTGAAGTAGCAGGCACAGTAGCTAATTATAAACATAAAAATTCAATTCCGTTAGCTATTATGGAGGCTATCAAGCCAATATTTAAAGATCTTTCCAACCCCGACCTCCTCAGAAAATGCCTTCATGGGAAGACACAAAATTTAATGAGGCGTTCAACAAACGTGCTTTGGTCAAGACTTCCAAAAAATGTTTTTGTTGGTAGGCATACCCTTGAGTTAGGCACATATGATGCAATAGCTACTTTCAATGATGGAAACCTAAGTAGGATTAAAGTTTTAGAACAGCTTGGAATAAAGGACATAGGATCTAACACCATCTGTCTGCTACAACAACTGGACACTGAGCGAATCAACCGAGCGGAGATTGCGGAGCGGAATGCTACGAAGGAAGCTAGGCTGAAGAAAAGGAGGATAAATCTTGAGCAAGATGAAGTAGAAAGAAGAAGATTACATACCAGGAGGTTTTTAAAAGGTATTTATAACTTATATTCAAATAAAATTGCCAGTTGTTACAATGGAAAAGGTAGAGGCCTACTTTAACCGCGGTTTCCCGAAAGTCCGGTTTTTAAACACAAATGGACTCATTTTTTAAAAACTATACAAGATATCTTGACCAAACTTTTACCACATGTTCCCTACATATAGGTGATGATGTGGATCCTCAGGTATATCTCTATCTATTTTTTTTAAAATATTAAAAAAATAAAACAAAAAATTTAAAATTGTAAAAATTATTTCTTTTTTAGTTTTATTTACAAAATTTTTATTTATCACAATACTAATATAATTCAGGATCACTACTGTCACAAAGACATATAAAACAGCTGGTAAAAGTTTAGAACATTCCTTAAATGTTGCTCAGGAAACGGGTCATAAACATATACATTTTTAACATGGGCGAGATAGGAGCGTTTAACTTACCTTAATAGCTCCTTGAAAATTGGGACAAGAGGTAATGGTCTCTTAGACGTACTTCCAGGGCATTATATTATATTCGATTAATTATAAAAAGAGGTTTTGGCACATGATGTTATTGGTGAACAAGGGCAGGAATATAAATTTAAAATTACTATATAGTGTGAAGTACTTCAGTCATTATCTGAGCGTTAGTGAAGACTTTCTCTCGAGAAAACATTGTCTTTCTATTAGTCTCTCTGTCCGTATGATATCTCGAAGATTAACTGACTTATATACATGAAATTTTGCATGCAGCTTCATTTCTATACATGCAACATTGGGTTCGATGATTGTAGATGTCACTTTATGGGTTTTGGCTGAGTGTTAGCAAATAACCATAATGGGAAAAAGAAAATAGCAGTATAAATAAAACGTGTAAAAAACTTAATAAAATCATATGAATTTTTAACATGTGATACGTCCTAGTGATATCCTTATAAAATACACCAAGAATAGAATATAATATAGGTCAGAGCAAAGAGCAGCGGTCTTATGGGCTAACGACACAATAATCTTATTTAGGTTAAATTAGGGCTTATTAGGTTATTTTTTAAAGAATTCTTACAATAAAACTTATATTCTTACATTTTATTATATTCTACAGAGGCTCAAGTTAAGACTTTAATATTTATTACGACCTTGCCATGCGTCATCCAAACGAATTTAAAGACCCCAAAATTTAAATGATTCCTATTAAATTATATGTGAGTTGACACGACAACACAAAAGCCATTACCAATATGAGAAGCAATATTTTGGAAGGAAACTGATGCTGTCTTGCCTACGCGTCCTAAGAGACTCATACACAATATTGACAGCTCCTGTCACGACCAGTAATCTGTCATTCTTTAGAAGAAAACTGTAGCCCTGTTTATGCAAAGTGAAGCTGATAGAATTAATTTACCTTATTTTTGAGGCTATTCTTTATTATTTCTAATCGAAAAAAATATCACATCGTTTTAACATGCGATGAGTTCAATATAATATTTTCGCTTATAGACTCCAGCCTCGAAAACTTGATCTCTGTTAAAAATTATACCTAGGAAGCATGGTTCTGTAAGAATATGATTAATTCAATATTTTATTATTAAAACTAGTGGTTATAATTAAAACCCTTACACTAAACCCGATTGTAGCATTATTAGATTGCGTCGTGACATTAGTTTTGCATACTATTGAAAAAGTGGCAGATTCAAAGCCAAAGAAAGGCCCTCCATTCTATTAACGTACTATAAACACTCCATCATTGTAGTGTAGATATATGACGTCAAGTGAGACTGAGGTTGTCCGGAACACTAGCTGAGCACAAGGTACGCTGATTGATAAAATACAATATGCTAGTAAGCTATGTGTACGCAATTCTAGTAAAATTTGATTTAATAGAGAAAAGCACCTAAATAAAAGTTACTATAACTATCCACTATACGTTGATTTGATTTTACATATGATTTTTTGTAATACACAATCTATTTTTATCTGGTGATACCATAGTGGCAATAATAAAATATGGTACATCAATCTCCTATAACTATCCCTAATAGAGTAACACATGCACAATAAGAAAGTAAAAATAAAGAATTTGCTATGTAGAACAAGATGATCATCAGGGCTACGAGGGATGGAAAGCTTTAGATGGTCCGCCGACAGACTTCACGAGTGGGAGTGAAGTATTGTGGTTACCAGAACTCTTCCTGTAAACACTCGTATCTCTATTCTCTTTTCGAGAATCTCACAATCTCTTTTTTTATTTTATGTTTGTTGCTGAAAATTAAATAAATCGACAGTAGACAGATGTTTGACATTTTCAAATAGAGAAGCATATATATTTATATACGTATATACACATCATACTATTACTAATGTCTTTATATGTTCTCCAGGAAGGTTCACTTCAGCTGCTTATACCTGACAGTCGAACCTACACTGGTAAACAAGAACCGGTTAGTCACTTATATCTAGATAACCCAATGGATATCCAGGAGCATCTTTTATGCAGAGGATGACTGTAGGAATGTTTGAGGCAGTATTGAGTAAGATAGTTAAAATTTGCAGTATTGTGTAGGATTTTGAAAATTTTTGCAGTAAACTAAAATGTAGCCTTATAAAAACGATGTATTTAATTTTGAGCCAGAGTATTATGCAAATAAACTTTACATAAAACAGTTTCTAATTTACCGTTGTGGTTTAAACGAATTTGAACGATATCACTTTTTATTTCTTAGGAATTACGCCTAAAATATTAAAACGAAATGATCAATTTAATTGAATCATTTATCACTTTGGCAGAGTACTTTTTTATAAACTGTGTGTGCTTGAAATAATTTTGTTTCAACAAAGTATTACAGTAACATTTAGTTTTCTCTAAATGTGCTATTATATATTTGATAAATTATATATAAATGGAAACCTGCTACTATTGTTATCCAAGGTTGTTATGTTATGTGATCTGCCACACTAAATAAATCAAGACATTGAGTGAAGAGAACAACAAACGAGCAACATTGTGTTCGCAGCGGAGGTGAATGCTTTACTTTGTCACGGCTTACGATTACATTCTCGCTCGGATTCATATTTTCTTACGCAAATATTCAGCGTTTTGGTATACATTATAGTAATTAAATTACACATAACGTAGGTACGATGGGAAGTGTTTAATTCAATTTGAAAGTTGAGTCTAGCTCAACAGTAACGCTGTTCACAACTTTACTCCTAGAATATCGTCAGATTTCAAATGCTGCACTAAAAGGAAGTTGAACTGGAGTTAAACCAAACATTCAAAGTAATTAAACTGTCACAACTTAGCTTGTAACGTAAATAAAAACTGTATGTACTCCAAATAATTTCCCTTTATTTAATATTTTTACATTAAAAATCTATTTTCGAATGGAAATCTTTATCACGTAGACTTATTACTTTAATTGAGATATCATGTCATTTTTATGACGAGACGGACCCAACCAAGACACATTGCAAACTTTAGAACTTATCAACTGATGCCGGATTTGTTCTTCATAGTGAATTACACTATCGAGTCGGAATTTGAAAATCTCGAGTCCTTAGCAGAAAAGGCAGAACACGAAAGTGTCAAGGGAGCAGAATTTAACGGCCAGACCTAGGTACTACTTATTTAGAGAGGCCTATCCCTTTTTAATGCCTTATCCTGCTCATCTTCATGGTCCACTGGCATGTGCGGGAATCTAATCAAACAGAATTAGAGGAAGAGTCGATACAGTAAAAGGTTGATGGTATCTACTGATAAAAAGGGCTACGATCGCAGATAATATTTCAATTTGCGCTATCTCTAACTCTAATCTAAAATCCGACGGCTTATAGTTTGTTCGCTGCCTTAAGAACCCAGAGGATTAGAAGACGAACCTTGCACCCGGAGTCACTAGAACAATATTTTTATAAAATTTTTATGTTAGTATTTATGTTAGTTTTTGAAACCTACATTTGTTTCATGAAAATAGAGTCCAAACAGGAAATGACAGCTGCATTCCTGGCGTATCTTAGAAATAAAGGAGTCATAGATTCTATTTAATCTTTACTAAATGTAAGTAACTTATACTTTATTCTGATAAACAAACTTGTTCATAAAAGCTAATTAGGTAATATGTAATAGATATATTACAGATGTTCCAAAAACGATTACGAGATTGGCATTAATCTAGTAACGGGCAATGATTAAGTTTTATATGTTATTTATTTGCTTTAT
>NW_025777694.1:0-15766 GCF_021130785.1 Homalodisca vitripennis | reverse complement strand
TATTATTTTTTATTTGTTTACAATTATAGTGAGTAAATCTCTTGAAAAAGTAATATTTTTTGTATTGTAAAAATTTTTGATTGCTCACTTTCGCTTCCGTGTAACTTTTATATAACCTGAGATACTGTCAATATACAAATTTTTTTTAATCTAACAGAACGAATATAAGATGTATGAATCATTATTTACACTACAAATAATTTTGTTTGATAAAATTCAAAGTATGTACTGCTTTTTTGGCAGTACGCATCCATATTGGTGTTTGATAAATTCTTTAAGCAAAGAGGAATATCAGATAATGATGAAATTGCTTGTCATTGTCATTATTCAATATTTTCACAACCCAACTCATAATCTACCGGTTCAATTAACATCCAGACTAACTGACAACAAATCTGACAAAGAAAATTTCATCTTGCACTTCATATTCCGATATTTCCACATTCCATCATCATTACGAAAATTATGATTCATCCAAAAGTTTCACGTTTAATATTTAAACAACGAGGATCGCCCATGTCAAAAAATAGCGGATAAATTATTAGCAGTTAGTTATCTAGTAACATTAGCAACAAAGATCGTAAATGCCATGCTGCAGCGTTTCAAGCTGCATAGTCCGCGTCAGCTGTATGCGGTAACCGTCTTTTGGTTAGAAAACAGCTGACAACGCGTGATATTACGAATATAAACTACTCGTGTATTAGATGAAATTATATTTTGAAGTAGGCCTAGATGATTTTTTTCCGGACATTTACCATCGTTCAGTACACTACTCTTATAGATCTGAAATCTGATCTTTTCTTCACAGGCGAATCTTCCGTTCAAGATGAGCGCATAGGAAAGGGATGCCCCACGCTCTCCTATTTTTACCATAAATTTTACTGAGGGATTTTAGCAAAAAGCCTTGGATTCAGCTCAGTTCAAACCAAAGAGTTGGTGGAGTTATGTAGAAGATAGTTTTTCAGTTTTTTCTCACGGAGACACTGATATTCTTAATAAGTTTTTCGAATCACATTAAAAATATTTCTTCTTTCATCCACCATCCACTTTACAAAGGTATTGGAAGTCCAAAAAAGCTTCCTTTGTTGGATATCTTGTGTATTGAAGTACTGTATTAACTACTCAAAACTCTGCATCCAGCATATATTGAGACCACTCACAAAATTGATCAACTTTTTATTTGAAAAAGGAACCTTCCCCATCACTTTTGCAAGATACATCCATAGTCATTCCGATCTTCAAACAGTACGATCCTTGCCTTGGCAAGCAGACTATCGTCCAATCTCAATTCTTCCAGTCTTCAGCAAAATTTTTGAAAAAATTTTCTAAGAAAAGCTAGCAAGCTGTTCTAGAAAATAACATTATCCTAAATCCGGAACAATTCGGATTTAGGAAAAACAGTTCAACAATAAACGCTGTGAACAATCTTTTGGACAATGTTGTCGATGGATTGGAAGGGCCGAGAACACGTGCTCAGTATATTCGTCGACCTATCCAAAGCGTGTTTGACTGTGTGCACCATGAAACACTTTTGGGGGGGCTCCAGTTGGATAAATGCGGCGTTCGGGGTCTCTCGCTCTTATGGCTCACTTCTTACCTTCAAGGATCGAGACAAGTGCGTTGAGGTATCGAACGTCCCGTCCTCAAACCCAAAAATTAAAATGACCCATGGTGTCCCTGCCAGGGCTCCATCATTGGGCCTCTTTTGTTTCCTAGTTTACGTCCTGCCAGATCTTGAATTCAGTGATTCCAGCACTGGAAAAACTAGTTCAGTATGCTGACGACACCCTAACTCTCTGTAACAAAAAATACAAATCACACTCACGACCTGGAAATCACATCCTTCATGCAACTGAATGCATACATTCAGTAATTTTGATGAACTCTGAACCTGAAAACATCAAATCATTCAAAAACAAATGTCATGTGGTTTTTAGCCTTACGAACAAAATGATCACGACAGTTCGGCCTGCACCGTGTGTTGTGGATGATTGTGCTTTTCAGAGAGGAAACTTAACTCCACAACAGTTTCTTCTGGAAATGTTCCTAGGAACACGCCCGGAGGACTGACCTGGCCTGATCATGTTGACAATGTAATGTGGCTAGAGTGGCCTCTACGGCATATATAGCCCTTTGCGGCCACCCTGGCCAAAGTTCTGTTTCGCCCCAGATGTTCTGAAAAATGGCATATTTAGGCCCTGATTTCATTACCCACACTATCTTGGCACGTATGGAGTGAGACTCTGGGCCGAACCGGTTGTGGCCTAAAAACAAAATGGAAAGTGTTTTCAATGCTCCAAAAAAAGGCAAATCCGAATCATTGCAAATTTAAATTACAGAGAGTCGTGTAGGGAATCTTTCAGGGAGTTAGATTTGCTGACTTTGCCCTGCTTTATATTTCTGGAGGTGATCACGTACTGCGAATCCAAAGCTGTGATATTGGTTTCGTGGCGGTGACGTTCACCGCTATGAAAACAAGAGGCAGGGACAACTTCCGAACTCGGCAATACAGACTGACATTATCACAAACATCTACCCCCTCAACAAGGTTGGTGTCAGACTAATCAACAAGACTCCCTGAAATGTGTCAAACATTCCGCCAATCCAACATCAATTCAAAAACACTAGTCTTAAACGCCTTTTGGTGTCCAAAGCGTTTTATTCTGTCGATGAATTCATGGTCAGCAGCTGGATTGTCTATAATTTAACTTGGATCTAGAAGTCAGTTTGAATGTGTTTGAACGCTGAATGCATGAATTGTAAGTATGAATGTAGTTTTGAACGTCTAAGCATGTGGTTTATCTTACTTACTTCTAGGACTTTTGCAATAATTTCAATGTTCCATTGGAACAAAATGCACCATAAAGAAGGATTGATTTGATTTGAAGTGATAAGGTATGTCCTTAAGACTACTCTTTTACGAAAACAACACACACGAGAAATTAATATAATTTATCCAAGTTAATTATACAACCATAATAAATTGTCGAAGAAGGAGTTGCCTACTCGTTATTAATATAGCTAAGAGCATATGCTTCGATACAAATAGTAAATAAATACCGTCAATTATTAATAATTAATAGCATAAGGAATCATAAGTATCGTCTCATGAGTTACAAAAACATAGCACTTTAAAATGTGCGTTTATGTCAATCACTGGCGAGGTTATCGAAGGAAATTAGAAAATTAGGTAGAAAGTGCAACAATATAACTCCTTCTAAACACACTTTCGTAAAAAAAACACACCAAGTCAAAGTCTCGTAAAAAGCAAAACAAAATAATGGCACACAATTCTAAAAATGTGTTTACAATACAAAATGTAGTTGCAATAGGGAAAAACATAGGCGAGACAAAGACCATTAAGTTTTAGGATAAAAGAACACAAATAATACACAAGAGAGAGCATATCAGACAACTAATATATTGCTCCCTATTGTTTGGATCGAAGACCATCATATAGATTTAGATGCAGTCAGCATAATGCAATGAAAAACCTAATTTCTTTAAAAGAAAATTAGGCTAAATATATTACATTAGCACACTAACGAATTAGTCAACCATCAGTCGAGACTAGGCCACTTTTGGTTGCTAAATCTAAAAGAGCAACTATGAAGAAAACTAAAAGTATGAAATTGATTATATAGTTGAATAAACCAATGCGGGGTCACAGTATTGTTTTCAGTAAGTTCAACTAGCAACAATAATAAAAAAAGGCCCACTCCTGTTCCCTTGTATGTTGCCACCATCTTGTTTTTGCCGAGACGATTTCCATTTACTACCGGCCTCTGGTCAGTCTGGTCATTGGCAAATTTAGAACTATTATTACCTGCATTTAGTAGTTCATTTTTAATAATTAATGCTGTTTGTTTTTTTTAATGTGCATGTTTTAGAGTTAGTGAACGTAGAACATGGTGGTTTTTGATTCCTGACTTATACGTTTTAAAAAATTATTATTCAACCTGTCTTATTGTCTTTTTACAAAAGTGGGCTTCTCATAGGTGTGTATGTATCTGTATTTTATTCATCGGGAAAAAAACGCAAAATCGAGTATTTATCAAAAGGTTCTCTCAAACCAGAAGTGAACATACAGATGCACAACCGGTAACTGCTAGTTTTTTGCATAAAACAATAAAAAATGCAGTCACACTAAACACTTGAAATAGTTTCTGTTTATCGAATGGAATGTCATAATTGACAATTAAGATTTTGCAATTGTTATATAAAATTTACCTTTATATTTTGACTTTTAGAATATTTCCTTACACCTACGTTTTAAATTATGTATTGAATACAACTGGATTAAGGGCATCTAGTCTCTAGTTGTCTCACTTTGTAAAAATATGTAAGTATTTAGACCCCTTTCAGTGCCGCAGCATCGGTATAGTAGATGCGGTAAACAACTCGTAAATTGCTGGCGTCAACCGAGGTAAAATTTCCATATTCAAACAATAGCGAATATATAATACATAGTTGGAATACCAAAGTAACTGTATAGAAGCAGTCAATATTTTTTTACCGATTATAACAGTTTTTTTCCTCTTGAACTTTCTGAATGATAATGAAGCTATCATTTTTGTCAGTGATGAAATCGTCTGATGAAAATTAAGCTTTTGTCTATTAGAAAGGTTTATTACTTTCTGCATTTGTTAAAACAGTCCTGTAAAGTGTAATCTATAGAAAGTGATATTTTAATGTTTCCATAGCAATGGGCTCTTGTGTGTTTTTTATTCATGCAAATGAATTTGCCGATCTGTTTTGACTTAGTTGATTATGGAAAAATAAAATGCTCTACCTGAATGTTTTAAAACTTCATGTTCTTTCATGGTAAGAAAATTAATACATATGGAGCAGTTTGAATGAAATGCAAAAAGTGTATTATAAAATTTTAAAAGAATTTCGTACTAAACACATATTATCAACAGATTGTATCGTATTTTTAGTATAAAATATGTGTTCTTGATTCTAGCAGTTAGGCAGCTTCTTCTTATTGAATCAAATGCATAATCTATAAACAAACACTCCAATAAGTAAGTAATTTTATTTTTGTGAGGCCTTTCGTGATCAATGAACAAATTAATCAGAGCCACATAACCTAAATAAAACTTGTGTGTGGGTCTAATGATGTGTTTAATTGAACACGAAAGGCTTCATAGCAATAAATGTTTTCTGAATTTTTGGAGTTTTTGTTTATAAATTAAACAAGAGTCAAGCAGTTAATGTACAATATGTTGTCCTACAATCTTTCAAATATTCAAAATAGGGCTAGATATTTAGAGGGATAACAAATCAAAATATTAATGGATTTTAAAGGTAGCACTAATATTATAAAAATACAATTTTAAAATGATTTTTAGGGGGAAATAATTGACCTTTTTCACCGTTAGATAATAAAATGTATTTTGGAGGAACTTTCAATACATAAAAAACTCGTTTAAACAAGGGAATCAATAGTTTTTAACAAAAGTTATTGGAGCATGTATGCAATACATTTAACCCATGTTTCGCTTCACACAGCAGTTCTCAAACATTGGCTTAATTAATACAAGTTTAGTAGCGGTAAAGTTTAATTAAACTTTGATCATTATTTACTCCCGTGCTACAACGCTTGTATGTAGTTTGGCGGCATTTATCACAAAATGTTTAGTCACACAGTTAATCACGTAATTATTATAACTATAATAGTAAATAATTTTTTTTATATAAAACGCTGTTCATAGGAATTTACAATGCTCCCAAATTTAACAGATAATAAAAACAATATTTGACTTTGAAGTACCTTACAGGTGAAAGCTCCCCATAGGACTAAGAGAACAAACTTATAACATATCCTACATGAATAATTAAAATCTGCTAATATATATATATATATATATTATATATATATATATATACATACAGTGTGTAATTTATAGATATGTCTAAAAGACATGATTGTATATTCATAAAATTCTTTTTCTCTGTCCTTTAATCTATACATCTTCATAGATATTTAAATATGTATATAAAATAGTTTTAGATACCTTAAGTCAATGGAAAACGTGATAGTTTCTTATACTAATGTATACAATTGTTAGAAAATTCTTTATTTTACTCTATCATAATTATGTTTTTAATAAATAACAAATTCATTGAAACTAATATTTTATTTAAATAGACAAAATATATTTATTTAATTTAGTAGTAGACGCACTATATATATATATATATATATATATATAAATATATATATATATATATAAAAGGATTTTTCATATTTTGGCTATAAAAATGCAGATTTTATTTAAAGAAAACATTGCAAAATTGTACTTATTAAACTTATATACACCTTTGGTTTTTTATTAGAAAACTACAAATGCATTAATATACTATATGATTGTTAACATTTCATTACAGTTGGGATTCTTTACATTCAAACTCAATAGAAATCTGACAAATCCAGATCGAACAAACCTGCCACTTAGTTGTTACAGCGGGTTTAACTTGGGTGGTAATGCTGCTTGCTAAGCTTCATCGGTTTCCACTGGGATTTGGTGAAGTCCATTAACGGAGTAAATAGTTCCGTGGATGAGAAATCTTCTTAAATGCCTTCGAAAGTGGCAGAGGCTTGTAAATCCTGCTTGAAGCTTTAATGCTATTGGGGGAGAAATGGAAATAATTTAATGAAAAATAATATTAAAAAATAATTAATGAATAATTTAGAAATAAATTTTTATTTCAAAAGTTTAATTTTACATAAGACTTAATTAGTATTATAATTATAAACAGTCACTGGTATAGTATGCAATTATATTTTTTTAGTTCAATGGTTTCGAATAATAATCCAGAAAAATATTTTTGTCTTGTATTTCAAAAATATTCTGAAAATTTATTTAAGATATGCCGCAGCGGCATAAGTTATGATAGAGAGATAGACTCTGGTGAATGTTCATCTTTGCCTTTCTGTTCAACTATTTTATTGTGAACTGATTAAATAGATTGAAGGTATAGTGTAATATGCGTCATGTCACTTAAACTTCAATTTAGTTATAAAGTATTTATAAGGTTCTTTGTGAATAAATTTGTATCTTATTGAAAGTGTACATATATGGTCACAGAATCCTGAATTATTTCACGAATTTGTTTAAAATTATACCCGGGAACTTCATACCTTTATTAGTGTGTAGGAAGTGAGTAATATTTTAAGGCACACGTTTTGCCTATTGTGTTGATTTATTTATATTTCATCGTACAAATTTCTCCATATTGTCTTCACTTTCCAGGGTGAGTTCCTCCACCTGTCGTTTAGTTAATTCGTACGAGTATTTAAAATATTATTCATGACTTTGTGACCCAACGTTTTTGTACACAGTTTTTGGGGATCTTCATATTATACTTATTAAAATTGCTACTATGTAATATGATGAAGTCCTTTTTTTCAAACTCATATTGTTTTGTTTGATTATTCATTGTTAAGAAGTTGAGAGATTATCCTTACACTCATGTCAGATTTTCCACTTATAGAAGCTTTTATTGTTGGAATTTATTTTACTACCGTTGCCATATCTGGGTATAATTTTTTTCACTTTATCAAAAAACTAAATAAGTAGTAAATAAATGATAAATAGTAGGTTTCTACACTACTTCGGTGATTAAGCCTTTAATTCTAGCCCTTTTCATATGTATATAATATATAATATATATATATATAGGCTATATAATATAAGTAAAATATTATACCTAATATTATTTTTATGTCAAAAAATATTGCTTTTGCCAGAGTAGAATTTACCTTGTTTCTCCGACGAAGAAACAACATTATACATATATAGTACTGAGAACTCTAACAGAGGTATCTACTTCTGGCCATTTAAATTCATTTACGGTCCCGCAGTTGTTTAGTCAGTTGTAGAATGACACAATCAAAAAGGAATATACGTATATTACTCTCGGACACCTATAATATTCTAAATATTATTATATTTCACAATTCTGTAAATAAAGTCTTAATCTTCAGTAGTATATCCTATGCAGTTCTGAGTTATGTGATTTATATCTTAACCATAGCTCTTTGGACAGTTTGTTTAAAATCTATAAAATACATACCTGTATATTCATGCTTAACAGACATGCTAGGAATTGATCTTATATAAATTTCTGTACTAACATTATTAGATACAATCTTCTCCCCATCTCTTTTTTATAATGATCGCATTGAACATCACATAATAAAAGGGCCTTTAAAATGTTGCTTTATAATGAAAATAGCGTTGCTGGTTAAAGTAAAATATAGAGGCTTTTTTGTAAGAAACCATTTCTAAAGTGGAAACTTCAACATAAGTGTTGATAAATGTTGCATTGTAATATTCGTAAAGTATTCTGTTTAGTAATTTATTAATTATATTTGGATCTTGTTGCCAACATATTTACTCATACGACTAATGTAATCAGTTTTTTAGACAGAAATCTAAATTTTTTTGATAGACACATCTTTACCGTTATCAAACATTAAGTAGATATAGAATAGGTAGAGTATCACACTACATTATAAAATTCTTAGTTAAATTGTTTAATATTTTTTCATGCATGAAGAACTACAGACACCTAATTACCAGTAATTAGTAACAGCGTTTATTAATTTTTCTTTGAAATGAAGAGTTTTAAATTTCCAAATATTGGTACATATTTTGAGAGTAAACAAATTCTTAAGGCATTATTTATAATTTATACTAATAAGGTAATATTTTTTTATGATCTTAGTTAAATTATTATATTTAAAATGGGTTACATTAAAATAAATAGCACAATATAATACTTTTAGTTCAGTACACCAAATATTGAAAAGTTTTTTAATTTATATATGTTCCCATATATTTACACATTTCCCTTTAAACTGCAAAAAAGTAATTTAAAGAAGCACATTCCTTACAATTCACTACAATATGTATTTAAATTGATAACGTAAGACATTATTAACACGTAGTCTTTTATTGAATCTAGAAAAACTACAGAAGTATTACTACTTTACGAGCTTTTGTGCGAGTTATGAAGGAGCTTTTACTGTATAAAATAAGATTTGCTAAACGATACAGTTGCAGACTGCAAAAAAGGCGAGATTGAAAAATAGCAGTAAAAATATTGTGTTGCGCTCGCTGTGGTACGGTGTGCCTAATATTAAAACTTTATTATATATTAACTGAGACTCTTATTGTTTACTCTTATTAATACGAGTACAGTTTTTAATATAATTTGTTTACTTTTAAAATGTAGTTAACAGTTTATAATTACTTTATAAATATAGAGTTTATGCTCAGGATTTATATTTCTATTTAACTTATTTTTACTCAAAATATTTCCTTCATCGACAAATAATTAATATATTAAAAGTTTTGAATTCTTCAAGTAAAGTAACACTTTTTTGTAATTGGGTAGAATTTGACTCATTTCAAATTTTACTTCTACTATATAAAACTAATAATGTTTAATTTGTGATTCTTATAGATGAAAAGTGTTATTATCATTTCAAGGAGTAGCATTGGTCATTAGTCCTTTCCTCCATAGGAATTTTTAGATAAAATTTTATTAATTCAATTTCATTAATACTGCAAAGAAATGCACGTATTGTTTCTCGATCTTCTCTAAAGTAATGTAAACGAACAAATCAGAAACTATTAATTGTGCTATACTTTTGGGATTTAGCGAGAGGTTATAGATGATTAATTCTATTTAATGTTAATTGTAACCAATATACTATCTCTAAAGGTATATTTTAAAGTCAACACTATCAATTTGGTTGGTATAGAGTAGTCTAGGTAGGAAGTAAATATTTAATTTACCTAGTAAAGCCTACGATATTTTGTGAATACTATCAGGACACTAAATAAGCCAATATAATTCAATAATTTGTAGTTTCTGTTTAAGGAATAATTATGCCTACAGTTACTCTCTATAAGAATCGATTAGCTAGAGTCAATCCAATAAATTCCACACCGAAAAATGGATGGAGAATAATTATTTCATTCTGAAATATTGGTTAAATTTATGAAACAAATGGGAATATTTTCTCTGTACAATGATTTATCTTGTCAGGTCATTTTAGGTTTGCGGTTGGTCGGTAGCAGCAGTTTTCTGGCTATATATTTTATAACAGGAGCGATACCAGCTGCTGTCTCGCTGGGTGTACTGCCAACATTGCGCCTATAAATTTCCCTGCAAGTCAGTGCTTAAAACCAATTCATTTTATGACTATTTAAATACAATATTTGTAACAGTAATATCCATGATTAATTTATTTAATTAAATGTATTCCTTATGTTTACAACATCACTTGTTATTTCCGCAAGATATTGTTGTCTTCATCAATGCAGTGTAACATTTTTTATTTATTCTAATTGTGGTAGGAATAAGTGATTATCGGAAAAGGAAATAAGTACTAAAATACAAATTGACTTGTTGTGTCTATGATAAAGGAATTACGGTTTTTTTTCTCGATATTGTTTCATCGATAATTTAGTGCTGTGTTTTATTTTTATCAAGTGCATGTTGTAGAGTTCATGAAATTGACACTATTACACAAAATGGTTTGTTATGATTCCTGACTTACACTCTGTTATGGTTTGTTAATTTGAACTTATATTATAGTTAATCGTTATGATAGTTATTCACCTAAAGATGAAATTATATTTTATAAAAATATCGAAACTTAGTGATTTTTGTTAATGAGCGATAAAACATTTCCGGAAAATTATGTTTCTTTCACAATCCTGCCATCGTAAAAAACAAACTTCTCATAAAGAATGGCATATTCTCAAATTCTACGTTATTTGAGTTTTTGGATCTTGCGCCACACTAATTAGCAGAAATTTCTTGAAAGCTTACTATATACTACATTTTTTAATACAAAAAAAATATTTTTACATTGAAAAATAATTGTGTGATGATCTCCCTATATTTTTGTGTATACAACATACAACAGTATACAAGGAATGTAAAAAAATGTTTTGTGGGATGAATTTTTGTTGTTGATATCATCATTATTTAATAGTTTGATGTATTTTATTACCATCAAATTTGTAGTTGTGCAAGCTTTATCTTTATCGCAACCATTTATCATCTTTATTATTATTCTTCAACACTTGACTGATTGGTAAAAATTATTGATATAAATTTCACAGAAAATAAGGATTTTATTAAAACTTAGCAATGTTTGGATAACTGTTTAGATTAGGGATTACATCTTTAAGTATACGAAGTTTTACACCAAAGCGTACATGGCTAAATGCAATAGACGTAAAATAAAACAGAACAATAAATTTCTATGAACACGGTGTAGCATACACACCAAATACAATACTATTCTGTTTGTTTAATATTATTGGTTAAGCATTAAGCAGATACTCACATGTCTACCAATAGCTAATGAGGAATCCTAATTATGTTTTGTCTATGCCAACGATAACGTAACTTTTAACGCTTGAAAATAGGGGGGAAATCTATAGATATTACAGCTACAATGACGTCAAAAAGGTAATACATTATTCAATTGTGTGTATCATTTTTTTGGTGACTATGGTTACTTTTTTCTCGTGGGTAACGATGTTGGCAAAGAAAAAAGTCAAGAAATAAGTAAACAAATAAAACAAAGTATACTAAAAGTATTAGTTACTTTACATTTTTTTCAGTAACTTATCAGCAAATGTGATGCAACTACATTATTGGATAGTTGGATGAATACAAATATATAAAATCTTAGCTCAAAAGCTAGTATCATACTCGTAGCATATTAAATTAATGTGGTTTTTTTTACTGTTTTTGCATTACATAAATTAAAAAAATGAAAGAAATATGGATTAACTGAGTTTAGAGATTTTTTGTATGAGAAAAAATAACTAAAACCTCATGAAAATACATCAAATACTTAGGTATTCTGTTTCGTGTATTTGTCTAAATTTGGCAACTTGATAAGGCTGGAATGGTTTTACATATCTGCTCGCTCCTCATTGCCATCTAACCATAACCTGCATCCAAATCTAATTGGCTTAACATGGATATATTCTTTGACTCCAATGCGGCCATAGTAGAAAGCAATTTTCATGTTTGAGTAAGTTTGCAATCAAATTTTTAAAAATACAGTCTGAGTTTACACTGTTTGTCATTTTGTGGGATGTCAAATGTATAAATGTAATGGGTGCATAATTGTAAATATCAGGTACTGTCTCTAAACAATTCTGTTACTCCAAATGTTTTGGTACTATTTCATTGTGTATATCAGACAGAACTTCCAACAGCATGCGCATGTACTGAGTGGTCAAGTACCCAGTTAATAAGAGGAATTGACAAATAAATTTTTAAACTTACTGAGGACCAAAATTTAAATTATATTTTATTTTGCTCAACATTATGTTAGATTGTTAACAAATAAGTTTAATTAATTAATATATAAACATATTACTCAAAAATGAGCAGGAATGAGCTTTGAAAATTCATAATTTATAAGGGGCATTTCTTTAGAGTCCACTCTTTCAAATTTATTATTTTTCAATATCTGACAGCTGTCTGTACGGACTTTTATATTTTCCCTAAACTTTACTTTATTGTTAGTTTATGTTTGCTTGGGCACAGTAACGTAATTACATTTACCTTCATTATCAGATACAATTTTACTTAATAAATAAATCAACCTGAACCGAAGAATGAAGCACACAAGGAAGAAGTTGGTTTAAGTTTATGATTTGTTATAAAAACATTAATTTTGTATTAAACTAGCTCGAGTAATTTATCCCTAAATACTTACGATATCGTTTCTGAATTTTATTTATGAGTTTGAGTACATCACAAAGTGCATTTGAATACGAATAAGTATGATTTAAAAAACCCTGTTCAAAGTACTCCGGTATTAGCCTTTAATCCAACCTAGGAACATCACGAGTCTTTAACCAGCTAAAAGTTTAAGATAGAGTTTAAAACCACAGTGAAATTCCAAAATTACCAACATCTATATAGTAGCTCAGATTTAAGTGACACATCAATTTATGTTGTACCCAGTGTTAGGTTCAACAGGAGGGTATAAACTAGCCAGAAGTGATGCTTGCTGTGTATTAAAATTACCTTAGTTAAAATCGTTTTACGCTGGTAAAATGTATAATAAAATATTATTTAATTTATTATTAATTTTTAATAAATTTAATTGCTATTGTAACGTTTGTTGTTATAACGAACTTAATTTCAACAAATAGTAACTTTAACACTTAAAATACTCTACTTCCACTTAATGTAAGAGCCCTCCAACTTCGGGATTGCAGTAAATTAGGTCTGGATGAGAGTACAGTCTCTTCCTTATTAACTAACGCGCTTGTGTAAAAAATACGTCTTAAAAACTTAGTAACCATATTTTGTAACTCTAAAACATTAGACTTTAAACTATTATACAGGGGAGTTAATGAGATAAAACGTATTGCAAAGCTTTACTGCTTTATATTTTTTTATTTATACATCTCAACACATTTTCGTCCTTTTATACACTAATAAACGTATTTTATTGTACTCTAGTAGTTTTTATATACTTTCTTACACCAAATAAAGTGTTATTCAAAACGTTCAATCTATGGATAAATTTTATTACAAATTCTTTTCGTAAGTAAAAAAAAACCTGTGTAATAAACTATTACTGTTATGAAGAGCTAAATAGTTATAAATATTGAATGTATATAAAAAATGTTTGTGTCATATTTCTGAAATTGTTTTCTAATATTTAATTTGACACGGTTATATTTAACAAATCAAAAAAATACTGTAATAATTAACTTCTAAATGTACTATTACCTTAGATTTAACACACAATAAGTGTGGCCATTTTTAAATTGTGTTTCATGTGATATTAGTACGCAGGTAGGTTCTAATTCTCCGTTATAGAGATGAGGGACATTACGTTTTTATTTTTTCTCCTCTCATGTTTGTTTCAATCCTTTTGAATAGTAAAACAGCCACCAAAATTACAGACTTCCCCAAAAAATACTCTCTAGATTGTACTTAATCCTTTGCATATACTAGCCTATTGGCTACTATTGTGTTTCAGTTGCATAAATTTTATCGAAAATCTCCTTCACCTTTACTGTTGGATGTTTCTCTACATAATAAGGCTACCTTTAATTCTTCTGGTTTAATTTTCCAGTATGTTTACCCTACATTTCTTATGTTTTAATCAATTGTAGACCAATGACTGAAAAGCAATTTTAAATTAATACAACTCCAGAAAATTGTATTTAAGAATATAGCATAATGCTACGTAAATATTTTTTATAATTTTTTTTACTCTTCATTAATACGAATTTCCAATCATCTGTTTTTTTTGAAAGCAAACTTCTTTCAATTATCCTCCATGGAAAATAAAATATATTTATATATACTACGACTATTTATAAAATATATTACAGTACTGCAAAATAAATTATAGTATAGCTCTGGACCATTAAATGTATGTTATAGTGTAAATGTTTCAAGTCTTCTTAAGCAACACGTGTAAGGAATCTTTTATATAATATTAATAACGACTTTAGCGTAACTACCCCTACAAGTAGGGTCCCGTTAAAACAAACAAATGGTAAAGTACATTGCATTTGAGATATTTCTGAATAATGAGTAAAAATATTCAAAAAACAACAAAAACGTTTTTTAAAAATGCAACATAATTATAATCGTTAAATGTCGATAACGGGCTTTTGCTATCTTACATGATCTAAATGTGTTTGTGCAACACAATTATTAGGTATATCCTTCCACCATTTGTCAAAAAGTAACATAAATATAAGTAGTATTTGTAATTATAATAGGGTATTGGATGTGGCTCAAAATGGCTAAAAACACTGTGTTAGAGGAAAAATTTTTATTAGTAAATGTAAGTCCTCTTTCAACTAATCATCAATACACCAGTCCCGTAAAGGGAATTGCAGAGTACTTTGTAACTTTGAGTGATGTGGTATATGATTCCAATTACACGTGGTATACGCATTGAAAAAAATCATAACACTAATATCACACAAAACATTTAAAGAGGAGTTTTTTAAAAATATCGTAAAAATTAGTTGCAGTTAACACTCTTACTAGCCATTAGTTTTTCAAAATTTAAAATGAAGCATCTAACGCCTATTGCTGCATAAGGAAAATAATTGGTGTTTCCCTGTACGCACAGTTGGACTGTTTTTTGACCTTTTCAACTCAAATTGGTGTACAAAAACTCTACTTCTTACTTATTCTAAATTAATGTAAAAATTAAAAATGTTGGTACAAGCTTTGTGAGTTTATGGGTTATGTTAAATAAAATAATAACGAAGACAAATCATTATTATTATTTCAGGATCTTAAAAAATGCATGTAGGCATGATGACCTGTCTTTTTTTTTTTCCTGGAACTTGTTAGAAAGCATAAACAATAGTTTAAAACCAGCAATCATGACCATGATAAACGGGATAAAGGTTATTGTTTACTTTATTATTTGGACTGAGATCACTGATTCAGAATGGGCATGAACCGGACATAGTTTTTATATCCCGTTTACATTCAAAAACGTGTTAATTACGTATTTTTATTCTGTCTTTAAGTTACATATAAATATTTTTATCGATTTTTATAATAACTTTGGCAAATGACCTACGACCTTTAGTTTATTTAATTCCTACCTCAGAATTGGAAGACAGTTTGAATAACAACTCCTTACCAACCTCTATACCGAATATCCAGGCAATAACATTCTTGGCTGTGGAGAAAAGTCAA
Source organism: Homalodisca vitripennis (assembly GCF_021130785.1). Classification (NCBI taxonomy): domain Eukaryota; kingdom Metazoa; phylum Arthropoda; class Insecta; order Hemiptera; family Cicadellidae; genus Homalodisca; species Homalodisca vitripennis. The sequence goes on along the minus strand of NW_025777694.1, from coordinate 22 downwards.
ATCGTCCCTATTCTAAACCAAA